>NW_016690328.1:2337071-2365427 GCF_001604755.1 Lepidothrix coronata
TACACTATTAACCAAAGAGCCACAAGCTGGCACTCTGCAGATCTGTGTAACAGTCACTCTATTGCAGCCAACATCTTCGTCCTCATTTCTCTTTTTATTAGGAAGGCAGGTTCTCCTGCCCAGACCTGCTCAGAGAATCTTATATGACAGTGGGCAAGGTGCCTGTGGAAAGGGAGATTGTAAACTACTCTCCATGTCCCCTGGGGAGGGTCAGGTATAAGCAGTTTAAACTGAAACCAAAGAGTTAAGTTAAAGATGACAGAACCCTGTTTGTTAGAGGACAGACAGTGGATAGGTGCCTGGGAAGACTGTGAAACCTCTGGCACTGGCAGTTTGTCCAATCTGTCTCTCATCTCCCAGGGATTAGTTGGGGGCTACTTCATCTGTATCTTTTACCAGCTAGGTTTTCAACTCTGCTTTCGGCTGTTATTTAGCAGCAGATGTTCAGATTCTGAATATTCTCCAAAGCTACACAGTTGTTATTAGGCATAATTAACACCAGGAACCTTAATCCATAAGCCTCCTTTAGGTTGGACTCGGTCCTATTCTGTGTTTACAAAATAAAACCTTCATGTGAAGATCACCTCTTTGAAAAGTAATTAGCAATCCTAGCTCCCTGTGAGGAAGAGAAATACTTGTAGAATTTGGAAAGCAAGGAATATTGCTGGAACACATAGCTGTTTGTCCTAACAGCAGCACAACTTAACACTTACAAACTCTCCAAATTTATAGGGCTGAATTAATTACTTAGCCATATATCTAAATTACTTAGCCATATATCTAAATCAAATGTTCGGGAAAGTGATTAATATTACTCAGAACTACCAGTTTATGGATCATTGTCTGTAATCAGGTTGTGGTAGTTCAACGAGATCTGCATTTCCTGTGGCTGACAATGGATTATTCACGTAGGATGTGCAGCATAATTGAGTTAAGGTTATGGAAGCAAACATACCTTCTGGAATTTTCCCAATCTGAGGTCATATAGCTTAATAAAGATAAAGTTGTATAATTCCAGGGGTATTTTTAAGCACTTGCACTAAACAAACACCGTGTCCATGCCTTCTGAAGAACAACAATAGGATAGGAACAGTTGTTTTATTCTAGGATCTGGTTAAATAAATTGGAAGTGCAGTGCAGTGTTTGGGAGGTTTCAGTTCTAAAGCTATTTCAAGAAACCCATGAGGATTTCACTAAAAATCTGCAGCTGCAGTATGTGCAGGCAAACAGGATGCTGTTCTATCACCAAAGGAATAACAAACAATTCCAAAAGAGGGGGTAATTTAGTTAAATATAGCACTTAAAATAATATACTAAGAATCTACATCTTTTGTGATCATTCTACCTTTTTATGCAGTGGATAGTTGCAAAATCCTCAAACTGATAATGACTGCAAGTGGTGTTCCCATAAGAGGAGAAATGAAAATCTGCAGATAACAGGCTGAAGGACAGTGAGGCAGGCACAGGCTCATGAAAATGAGATAGAATGTCTGATATCATTGCTTTGTCTGCTTCCTAGGTTGGGTCTTTGAGGTCTGTGCTGGTTTTGGCCGAGGCAATTTTCATCATAATAGCAAGTATGGGACTGTGGTTTGGATTTGTGATGAAAATAGTGTTGGTAATTCAGGGATGTTTTCATTATTGCTGAGCAGAGCTTACACAGAGTCAAGGCTTTTTCTGCTCCTCACTCCACCCCACCAGTGAGTGGGCTGGGAGTGCACAGGAATTTGGGAGAGTACACAGCTGTGACAGCTGACCCCAATTGGCCCAAGGGATATTCCAGAGTGCAGGACATCATGCTCAGCATCTGAGGAGAGAAGAAGGAAGGGGGGACATTCAGCATGATGGTGTTTGATTTCCCAGGTCACTGTTACATGTGCTAGAGCCCAGCTTTCCTGGGCACAGCCAAACACCTGCCTGTAGGAAGTGGTGAATGAATTCCTTGTTTTGCTTTGTTTGTGTGTACAGCTTTTCCTTCCCCTATTAAATTGTCCTTGTCCCAACCCACGAGATTTCTCACTTTTCCAGTTCTGTCCCCCCTCCCACCAGAGAGGAGTGAGCAAGGGCTGTGTAGGGCTGAGTTCCTGGCTAGGATTAAACCATGACAAGGTCTAAAATACACAGCAATGCTGAGAAAAGTGTGCGACACTCAAACCACTGTGAAGGGGCTGATGGTCAGTGCATGAGCTTGTTCCTTGATTTAGTGCAGCCCAAGGACCAATCTCCACTGTCTCTAAGAATCTCTCTCTGACATCAGCCAAAGCAGATGCCTCAGGAAGGGAGTAAGAACTGGACAAAGCAGACTCCCATTTTGCAACTATTTGCAGTTCAGGCCCTTCCTGAAAAGGTGGGCTTGGTATATTAATAACACTCAATCTCTCTCTTCCTCAAAGAGGCTGCTTGAAGGGATGCTTTTGAAGCCACATCAGGTTTTGGTTCCCACAACACAGTGTGGCAGGAAGTTCCAAAGTTTAACTCCAGGCATGAAGAGTCACTTCCTTCCGTTCGCTTTGAGCGTGTCCTCTCCTACTTAAAATCACTGGTTCCTTCTTCTGTTATTGGAAAGTGCAATGAAAAATCAATCTCTTCACCTTCCCCATGATGTTCATGATGTTATAGATTTATCATTTAGATTTATATCTTCCCTTCCCTTTTCCCCTACAGAGGTGTGCTTGCCTGAAAGTTTCTCTTCGGTGTTGAGGCAAAATTGTGGGAAGGTGAGGGAAGCTTAGAGATTGAATTTTTGTGGTGGTTCAAACCACCACAATTGAAGTAGTAACTTATTTCGTTTTCCCTTACATCGAGTAGTTACAGACTCCTTATCAGCCTTTTAACCCTCATCTGAATCTTTTTACATCTATTGTTTCCTTTTCAAGTGAGAGGACCAGAGCTGCACACAGGATTCCAGCTAGAAAAGCCATAGAGTTATACAGTTGTGTAGTAACATTCTCTGCTTTTCTCTCTTGTCCTTTTCCTGGCAATTCCCAACATTTGATTTGTTTTAATGCTTAGCTGATGTTTCCATGGAACTACCTGTTATAGCCCTAACTCTTCACTCCTGGCTGGTAACAGCCATCTCAGAGCTACTTGTGAGCTGAGGGCTGCTTTTCCCCTTGGGCATCAATTGTCTGTCCAGTCACTGAGATTCTGCAATTCTTCCCAGTCTCTCCTCATCTTTAATACCCAGAGTAGTTTTGAATCATAACTAAACCTTGTCACTTCACTGTTTCCTCCTTTCCAGCTCATGAAGGATTCTGTGAGCAAACAGCACAGGTCTCCAGGGGACACCACTGCTGATCAATCTCCACCACAAGACCTGACCATGAGCTCTCACTCTCTGTTTCCTGGGTTTTTTATTCATTCCCTTTTTATTCATCCAGGGACCTTCCCATTTACGCCTTCTCTTTCCTTAAAAGCCTGTGGTGAGAGATGCTGTCTGCAGCTCTCAGGAAATACAAGCTGGTTATATCAACAGGATATCCTTTATCCAAAGGCTTGTTGACACCTTCAGAAAACTCCAGTGGGACCATATGGCAGGACTTCCCTTTATAAAAGCCATGCTGACTTTTACAGCACATCACAATTACCTCTGTGTCCACAACTTCCATTTTTTTTTCCGACTTTCTACAAAGCAACAGCACAATACCAACCTGCACTGAGCTTCTTACACTGCTGGAAGAGCTGAGACCTCACATTAAGCTGAAAGGCTGGGACAAAGGTGCTCCCACTGGACCTGTATTTTCCAGATCGTGACTTTCAGGTGCCGGAAGAGCAGGAGTTGGGATATTTTTTCCAGAATTTCCTCTTGGTGTTTACTGTTGTTTCAGTCAGGATTCCTCTACCTACTCTAAAATGTCACATGCAAAATTCCCTGCTCTGGTCAGCCCCCTCCATGTTGTCAGAACTGAAAGAGAAGCACTGACTTCCTTTTGGTTACATCTCCAAGGGGCAGGAAATGTCCCTTTTTTCACACGTCCCCTAAAAACCTGGGGGTGGGAGTCCTGCCAAGGAGGGGAGGAGGCACCAGACAAGTTGGTTGCTGGCAGCTGCCCGTGGCAGTCAATCCCCAGGGAAAGATGTTATTTGGAGTGAGCTGGAATGAGTCTGTGCCATGAATCAGAAGCACGGTCACAACTCCCAGACAGACGAACCCCTCCCTCCCTCCCTTTTCAGAGGGAATTTCACGAAGGCAACAGTCTGGCTTCATCGAATAAGACAAAGTGAATTATTCCCTGATCACATCAGTGATGATTTTTGGTTTTGAGGGCGCAGATTCATCAATCAATTTATCTGCACTGATTGCCTGGAAAAGCAGAGGACTGGCTAAATCATCTAAGTTGTCTCATACCATTCTTCTTGGGGTGGTGGGGTTATGACTTCTTTACATTTTGGGAAATATTGAAAGCAAAATAAATGATGGAGAAAGAGCAGCTGCTGAACAGCTCAAAAAGGTCATTTCCTCAAAAATAAACCATCAAAAGGCAAACAAGCATGCTCCCCTCCCATGAGGAGTACATCTCATCCCTCTTTAGGTTTGAACAGTTTTTGAATGAAGTGAAACACCAGCACTTTTGGGACTTCCATTGACTGCAGAGATCTTTCTGGAGCCCTAAGCTACCCCAAAGAACATGATGCCTTCAGTGTTTTCACCAAACCCATTCCCACATATTGCACTGGGCTCACAGCACAAAGCTGACCTCTCTGGGAAATCTGAAGAGGTGTAAAGGTTTTAGCAGACACCAGTAGGACCCAGCTGCTGCCACACTGCAGAGTGACTCACTCTGCAGAGTGCTTCTGGCAGGAGCACAGATGTGCAGGAAGCCAACCTTTGTCAGGCTGAGTAACTCAGGTGATCACAGGCGACACCTGAAGGCACAGACGTGTTGGGTGTGATGCATAAGGTTGTGCAACCCCCTGTGTCCTTGGATAGGTGACCTCAGGCATCTGTGTTATGGCTTCCCAGTACTTTGAATGGGAACCACTGTCCCCTGTCATGGAGAAGAGATTCCACCTGCCTGCACCAAGGGAAGCCAGGCATGCTTGCCCACCATGCCTCCTACCTCTCTCCCAGCAGCCCCGGCGTGTTCCCAGATTACCAAATCAAGAAGCCTCTAATTTGTTCTGAAGATTTCTGAGATCAGGACAAACATGGGAGGCTGTGAGAGAGATGGGAGATAAAGGCTGGCAAGCCTCAAGACTGCCTTTACTGCTTATTTCATTCCCTTAAGAAGGGCAGAGGTATCCTGAACACCATCTAATTGACCAGCTCATGAAGAAGAAAAGAGATTGCATTTGTTGAACAAATTCCAATACCTCAGTTCTCACACTGGAACTGAAGGGCAGATGTTACAGGATATGCAGCTCCACAGGGGTCTGGGTAACTGTGATTTTATTATACAGTGGAGCCAACCTACCTTTGAGCATTGCCAAGAAGGATGTCCGGCTCCCTGGCGCTGTCCCTGACCCCAGCATGCATCCTGCAACTTCCCTTTCACCTCACTGCTGTGTCCCTGACCCACAGAGTGCCAGCCCAGGGAGCTAAACCAGCACTGAGCCCTCCAGGTTTTGTGCCCCGGAAGGTTTTTTTGCTCGTGTAGTTCCCAGTGCCAGAACGCAGCAGGACCAACAAAAAGGGCATAGTGGAAATGTGCAGCCTGGTGAGCCTGACCACCCATTCCAACAACACCTACCCACTAATTATGACCAAAAATATGATAAAATCTCACTCTCAATCTCCTCATACCACTGTGCCATGCAGAGAACAACAGTGAATGCCAGGGAAGAAGCAAAGGGCTGTAAGAGGAAGAAACATGCACTTGTGAATGACTGTGAGAATTAATTTCTGCCATAAAATATGGCTCATAATATGAAATGTCTGTGAACCACCTCAAAACTTCATCCTCTAGCAGTTGGTTTTAAAAGTATTAGTTATGGCTTGACACCACCTGAAAGCAGCAAAAGCCTTGCAGCAGAGCCTGACAGGCAGGGCTGCCACCAGGGGAACCTGCAATCTCATTAAGGCTTGGCAGCACCAGGGCCACTGTGGGGAAAAGAGAAAATGAAGGGCACCAGGTGAAGCTGTGATGGCAACAGGTACCACCATGTGGCTCAGTCATGGGCACAGTGGAGGGATCTGCTGGACAGGGAGGATGGAAAACCTCTCATGTCTGGCAGGGAAGGGACCAGTGGAGTATCTGTTTGAAAGTTTGATGGAAGTTTTCCCTATTGCTTCACCCTGTGGATATACGTGGGGGAAAGGCAGTTGTTAGAGAGGAATCTGGAGGAATCTGCAGTGCCCTCCTGGCTCCCAGCACGGCCTGGTGCTGCTGCAGGTGTGCAGAAAGCAAAGCGTAGAGAATCAGTCTGTAAAGGAGGGGTGACAGGGACACATCTGCTGCCTGAACAACTGACCTGGAGGCACAGGGAGGGATGTGAGCAGCTGGATGCATGAGCACGGATCCTATCGATTAGTGAACGGGCTCCTGGAACTGTCACAGTTGCAATACAAGTTAAAGAGAGGCACTTCAGTGAAGAGAAAACCCAGTAACAAAAAGACCTTTCTGTTCTTTGGAAACACCATCCGAAGAGGGTTGTTTCTAAATCACTGTCCAAACCAAGTCATATTGTTTGCATGAATTACCTTGGCCTGTAACAGACAGTTTAGGAGCTGCCAAAGTCAAAGCCAGTACGAGCTCAGAAGAGGTTGCCAGTCCCGTGGAGTGAGGCTGGTCCCATCATGGATGGGAATGGTCTAAAGAAAAGCCAGGGTGTAGGAAGAAGGTGGACTGGGTGACCTGCTTCCATCGGACATGGTGCTGAGCCAGGAGCTTTGTGTGGTGATAAAAACCACCTCCAGGGGAGCAACGTGTATAATCACATGTATAACAGACACTGTGCATCCTTTACATGCTGCATCTCCCTCTGCAGCACACTGGGTCTGTGGTGTTACTCTGCTCCAAGCAGTACAGCAGGATACCACTCAATGCAGATACACTTTTACATTCAAGTCATCCCACAAAATAGGAGGCTTGCTGACATTCCCAGAGATGCCACTGAAATTCTGCTCAATCCCCTAACCCACGCTCGAAGAGAAACAATACAGATTTCTCCTGTCTATCATTAATGTTAGGAATAATCACTTGCATCATTCCCAAGGTGTACGAGCTCTTCATAGTCACCCAGTCTCTATTCATCCATTCTGGTTCTTAAATAAGCTGTTACATACTGACATCCTCTAAACTGAACCCAGAAGTGTTTACTGGACTGAAAAAGACATCACCAGATGGCTGCAATATCAACCTAGAAGGATTTCTGTTCTTCAACAGACGCTAAATGTGGCTGCAAAAGCAGCAGGCTGTAGAGCATCTGCATAGTCAAATCACCTCTAAGAGGCTTTGTAACTGCATTCAGTTCTGCCGTGCTGGAAAATGAGGATAATAAGCTCAATGTATTACACTTACACTGGGGCTACACTCCTTAGAGAGCGGCAATAAGAAACACAGGCTGAGGTTTTAACAGCAGCCAGCGGGGCTCAGCACTTTGCTTGGTGGAAAAAGGAGATGCCAAACTACTTCTTTAGCTCCCTTGAGAGTCACAGACATGAGCTCCTGAGTTCCCAGAAGTCCCCCATGATGTGAGATAACCTATTTCAGCTAGAATCATAGAATGGTTTGGGTTGGAAGGGACCTTAATGATCATCTCATTCCACCCCCCTGCCATGGGCAGGGATACCTTCCACTAGACCAGATTGCTCCAAGCCCCATCCAGTCTGGTCTGGAACACTTCCAGGGATGGAGCAGCCACAGTTTCTCTGGGCAACCTGTGCCAGTGCCTCACCAGCCTTATAGTAAAGAATTTCTTCCTAATATCTAATCTAACCCAGCCCTCTGCAAGCTTAAAAGCACTCCCCCTTGTCCTATCTTTCCATGCCCTTGTGAAAAGTCTCTCTCCAGCTCTCTTGGAGCCCCTTTAGGTATGGAAAGGGCTCTAAGGTCTCCTTGAAGCCTTCTCTTCTCCAGGCTGAACGACGCCATCTCTCTCAGCCTGTCTCAGTTGTGTGAACAGCTGAGTTCTGACTTCTCAGTTATTCAATCACGAGCTTTATTCTTTCTGATACAGAAGCTTTACTAATCATTACGGTATTTCATTTTGTCTTGCTTTGCCTGCCTTTCATTCCCACCTTTCATTTTCCATCTCTGTGCACATGAACGGTCCTGAAGAGTTTACTAATAGTTTTCCAATACTATCCACCAAAAAGTCTTCAATGCATTTCTATGAACATCTTCTCTGTGCATCGAGTTCTTTCCAACAAAACCTAAAAAATACCTGGTCTTTTCCTTTTTTAGTCTGGTTTTACTGCACTAGGGCTGGTGCTCTGGGTGGGTAAGTCAGTAGTAGATGTCAGTGATTAGATAAGTCACTCCACTGAGTTTCACTTTAAAGGAGTCCTTTCTCTTCATGCCATAGGCTGTCAAACACTTTCTCTAGCTACTACGTCAATTCAAGCAATCCCAACAGCATTTCCTTGTGCTGCCCACTCAGTTGTGTCAGTACAACTTTCCATGAGCTGCCCAATAAATCCTGCAGGGATCAATATGGGATAATAATAACCTGACCAAACATGACTTCCTTTTTTTCTTCTTAAAGCCCTTTTAACCCTCATTGACTCCACTTAGCTCAGTGCTACCGCTGAAAAATTGCACACCAGGCTGCACCAGGAGCAAAAGGGAATAAATTTGAAAGTTGGTTTCAAATTACTTCTGTGGGTCAACCAGACACATTGTGGTATGGAAATTCAGTGCAAAGTCTCATGTTCTTGTTAATCATCAGGCTTGGATCAGAGAATGTTCTGCCCTGCAGACTCTCACTCCAGTTGTAGCCCTGTTCCAGGCACAACCTATTTTTAAGTGTCACAAAACCTTCAGCAAAATTGGTCCCACCATGGATGCAAAAGCCCAGTGAGGGATGCCAAAATCCTTCTGCAGTCCCTGGAGAGAGCAAGGCATTTTGTACGGACAACATGACACCACAGACACTGACCTGGGGGTTGGATGGAATAAACCAACAGGAAACACAAAACCAGTGGCTGTGCCAGTATATCTTTAAGGTCTCTTCCAACTCAACCCCTTCTATGATTCTGTGATCTCTCCTCTGTGCAGCCTGTGAGCTGGAAAATGGGCATTAGTTACACCCTCTGTTCAACTGAGAGGTGCCTCTCACCCTACTGATTACAAAAGTGACCCGAGTGAGTTCTTGGGACCCACACTGTACATCCACAGATTGTCAGACAGATCCTGGCACTGGAACAGACTCCCCAGGGCAGTGGTCACAGCACCAAGAGTGCCAGAGCTAAAGAAGCGTTTGGACAATGCTCTCAGGCACAAGGTGTGATTCTTGAGGCTGTCCTGTGCAGGGACAGGATTTTGACTTTGATGATCTTTGTGGGTCCCTTCCAGCTCAGTATATTCTGGGCTTCTGTGATCCCATGCCTGTGAATTTTCAGGATCTGGTAGCTGCTTAAGCAGGTTGGCCGGACTGCAACTCCACCAGGATCATTGCTCTAACTTCATCTCATTGTTGGCTTGATCCTTTAGACCTTCCAGGTCACAGACTATCACGAGCTGGGATGGCAATAAAAATAGATGTTTCTTGTAATGGGCTTCAAAGCACTTGACAAAGATCACTACAAAGACAGTGCCTTGTTCTAAAATAGTTGATTGAACTGGCTTGCAAGTTACTGGTTCTAGTGTAGAGGCCTTTGCTCCTTGGACGTCAGAGGAGAAGGTCATCTTGGCTCTTTATGTCTGTGGGTGGCAGTTACCTGACCACTGCTAGCCCAGTGCTCCCGAAAATGCTCTGACATGGCCCACAGGAGATCAGAGTTCCCTCCCACAGCCTTGTCTGTAAGCTCTGACAAAGCCTGCAGAGAAAGTCAGCCTGTGGTGCAGGAGCCACCTCTGACTCCTGTCAGTCAAACTTTGGCAGCTGTGCTCTCTGGGGTTTTTTTTCTGGGGGTTTTGTGAATGGGTTTTCACCCCTTCACATTCCATTCTATACTCCTTTTCTCATCTGCACCTTTCAAGGCACTACAGAATCTCTCAACACTCAGAAACCATCTTTCCATCACGCTTAACCTGGAGTTGGACTCCAGCCATCAGCTCTTCACTGAAGGGTTTCCAGCCCCTCAGCTCTCAGTTGCCCAGCACTTCCTCCAGGCTTGTGGGACGTTTCTGTGTAACCCAGACTGTCAGTCCCTGCCCAGCACAGACTATTATTACACCGCCTGCATCATCCCTCTGCGTGGCTCACTGGAGACAAATCAAATAACCGGGTACTGCAACTTAAATTAGAAAGAATAGACCACAGGAACAACTGCAGCGGTAGCAGGAGTGGCTATAAATAAAGGAAAATGTTTCTCTTAGAAACCTTTGTGCCACAGAGGGAAACTGTAGCACTGGTCCAGGATATTTTTGTTGCTGCTTTTTAATTTGAAATTTCATCTCTGAAAGCACTTACAGACGTAGAGGGTTGTGCAATGTTTTCGCTTGCAGTACAGCGATTGCTAAGATTAGCACAGTAACAGATCTTTTCAGGGTAAATTGCATATAATTAATAGGAAGCAGGAGGAAAAAAAAGAATAATTGTATTTAATCCAAATGCTAGTTAGTTGTCCCAGAAGGTGGAACCAGCACTAAGGCCATGCTGAAGAGGGGCCCGTTCTGTTCAGCTGAGTAATAAACAACAATTATGTTCCCATATTGCTAATTCTGGTTTCCAATTTGTTTTACCAAAGTGCAGGGATATTCAAGATGGAATTTCCTTCAGGTCCTTCCTAGCAACAGTGGAGATTATTGCTTTGTACTTCTGGCTTGTCTCCCATCCAATGTCAAAGTTACAGGCATTAAAACAGCATTTCCCTGTGAAGGAGCTGCATAAAATCTGTACAACACAACTTACATTTTGGTCTCTGAGGCAGGACTTCATCAGGAATCCAAACCTGGCTCCAGTTCATCATTCCTCAAGAGAGGCCTCAATGTCTCATGGAAGGAAAGAGCAATTCCTCTCTAGGTGGGCACACAGAGATTCAGCACCAGGATGAAAGCTCCTACAGCCCAGACAGGGTTTCTGTGTCTTAAAAATCCTGTGACACCCCACAAGAGGTGATCCCATCTCTCATTCCAACATGAGTAATTACAGCCTTCTCCCTGACCACTTTTGGAATTCATGGTTAATAGGGGACCTAGGTGGGCAGTAGGTTGAGGGAGGTGATCCTCCCTCTCTACTCAGCCCTTGTGAGACCCCCCTGGAGCACCTCATCCAGCTCTGGAGCCCCCAGCACAAAAAAGACATTGACCTGTTGGAGCAAGTCCAGAGAAGGTCACAAAAATGCTCAGAGTGATGGAGCACCTCTGCTATGGAGACAGACTGGGAGAGCTGAGAGTGTTCAGCCTGGAGAAGAGATGGTACTGGGGAGACCTTAGAGTACCTTACAGGACATAAATGAAGTTTATAAAAAAGAGAGAGACTTTTTTACATGGGCACATAGTGATAGGACAAGGGAGAATGGTTTTAAATGAAAAGAGGAGAGATTTATATCAGATGTTAAGGAGAAATTCTTTACTGTGAGGGTGGTGAGGCCCTGGCACAGGTTGCCCAGAGAAGCTGTGGCTGCTCCATCCCTGGAAGTGTTCAAGGCCAGGTTGGATGTGGCCCTGAACAAGCTGGTCTAATGGAAGGTGTACCCGCCCACGGCAGGAAGGATGGAACCAGATGGTCTTGAGGTCCTTTCCAAAGCCAAACCATTCCATGATTCTATGACCTGTGCTGAAGCCTCATTGCATTGATGAGCTTCCATCTTCCATCCCACTGAAGCACTTGAATTTCCCAGTGGATCATAAAGATAAGGAGGGACAAGTCCACACATCTGCTTTACTCGACGTGTTTCTCAGCTCTTCACACCCCCACACAGACATTCCCCCCTGAAGCCCTTACGGCATCCCAATATTGCCAGATGCACAGCTCAGTAAAAGTACCAAAATAAATCATTGCAGCCAAGGTTTCACTTAGCTGCTGTTATTAATCATTAGCAATAGCTATTGCTAATTAATGTCATTACACATCATGACTATTAATCACAATCTGCTGATGCAAGACATATTGTGTCTCGTAGATAAGAAAGAGGAAAAAAGCAAGTGAGCAATAACCAAACTTGAAAATTATGATGGGCAGTGCTGGCAAATTCACGTTGCAAACTCCATGTTAAAATACATGAGACAACATCCCTGCCTTGGTGGCTGCATCTCAGCTGTGCTTGAGCAACACCACTTGTCACAAAACCACCAAAACTGGGCGTAGAGCCTTAATGCATTATTTAGTATATGACATCTTTTGATGATACAAGCTCTTAAACCATGTGGGAATGAGATTTCAATTAAACTGTCTTTTCCATAGCACTATACTGGTCCCCACCCCCTCCCCAAGAACACCCCCATGTTGCCATCTGTACATCAGGGTTTTTCAAACAGGGTTAAACTGTTCAGTTCCAACACAGGCTGTTGGGCTGTATGCAAAAATCACCCAGGAAATGCCCATGACCTTTGCCAGGTAGAAGGTGCAATTAGCTGACCCTAAAGATCAGCTGGGCCATGAAGTCTACAAAATGCTACAGTGCAGCAAATCATAAAGTGCTGGGTCATTAGGATGTGTTTGTCATTGGGATTTACTCATTAATCACTTTTTTTTTCATCACAGGGGAGGGAAGGGAGATTTCCTTCTTTTTATATTTTAACCTCAAGTAGAAATTTAAATGCAAGACTGGAATCAATTCTGCAGCTCACAAGATTGATTTGCCCAGACCTGAATTTGCAATATTTCCCCTTAAGCAGGCACTGAGAGCTGCAAGCACTCCAGTATTCCTGGTTTCCCTGTGGCAAAGGAGAGAGCTCACACAGAGCCTCCAGCTACCTACCCTCACACTGATGGACATGGACATTGCCTGCTCAGGGGTGAAATCTCTAGGCAGGAAGCTCTTGGCAGTGTTTATACAGAAATTCCCTGCAATAGGAGTCTCACAAAGGCACGGTGCAAAGAACAGGGCATATCTGCTGGCTTTGGGTCCGCAGACTCCAGGGCAAAGGGGTGCCGAGGATAGCTGTACAGAGGAGAAGGTGTCAGTCCTCTTAAACAAGGTGTTTCTGCCACACGTTTGGATGGCCACGTCTCCATCTGCTGCGGGAGAAGGGGCTGTTGGTCACAGTGGTGAGCTCATTAAAGCGAGATCAATAGAGATTTAATCTAATGCCGAGGATTACTCGAAGTGGAATGCTCAATTAAGTGCGGAGGAAAAAAATGCTACACATGAAATGAATTGCCAGCTGATTCCCCTGCTATATTTGGAATTTAGCCCAATATCAGGGAGGGCTGATAAGCTAAAGCAGAGCGGTGAAAAAACAGCTGGTGCCGGGGGCAGTGGTCAGCAAACACCAGTGAAATGTGCCACATCATTACTCACACATTTTGCAGTGAGCTCCACAGGTACGTAGGGTTTGGCTGGGATTATGTACTTCCAATTTCCACTTTCGTTCACACCAGTGGCTCTAAGAATATTTGAAAGCTGCTAAGGTGAGGATTTGCATAAATGGGATTTGCCATGGCTCTTGGAAAAATGGGAAGAGTTAAGTGAGATGAGTGCTACAAAACTTGTCTTTTCTTGGCAGTTTTTCTGTAATCCGGCCCATTTCTCCCTCCCTGCTCCTCCACCCCCCAAAATCGAAACTGCTGCCGCCTCCCCAGCTCCCTCACCTCTCCGAGCAGCGGCCATACAGGGACAAAGAGGATTCTGTTTTGAATGAAACATTTTATTCTCGAGGCACGAAAACGCAGGAGCAGGCAGGGAGCCAGGAAGCAAGAAAAGAGAAACATATTCGTTAATTAAAACAAGCACTGGTTGCTTTGAACTAAGAAAATCATGTTACAAAAAAAATGGAGCGATGAGTTCCCGGCCCCTGGAAGAACAGAACACGCTCCAGCCCCAGGAGGGGCAGCGGCACAGGGAGCTGCGTTGCTGCAGGAGCGGGGAGGAGCGCGGGATGCATTCCCCAAACTCACTAATTGGCAGGCGCGGGGCCCCTGCCGCTCCCAGGGAGAATCCATCCGAACACGAACAGCTCTGCGGCCCGTTGGCACAATATCACAGCGATTTCTTCTTCCAGCAAGTCGCATTTAATCTCTGCCCAGACATTTCAAGGCAGAGCTGTCTTATTTCTCCCGTTACGGCAGGACACCTTCCCACGCCATTCCCTGGAGTCAGAGTTTTTGGGAGCGCAGCAGGACGAGGTCCAGCCAGTCACAAACCTCCCTCATGTGTCGTCTTCTTTTTCTCTATGAGCCCACGATTGCCTCTGAGAAGCTCAGCAATTTGTTATCCTGAATATTCCACCCCAGCTCCTACAATCTGCCCTCCCCTTCCTGAGGAGGGAGGTTAAAAACACCCAGAGGCTGCACATTGTGAGTGGTGGATGAAGCAGTGCTGCCTTCAAGGCTTTCCACATTCCTCTGTGTCCAGGGTGGGAAAGGCCAAGCACAGAGTTATCTTCTGCTGCCTTTTACCACCTACCCCTGGCCCAGTTTCTTTGCCATTTATCACTGTTATTATCACAATTTATCACTATTATTATAATCTCTATTTATCTGTGGTCCAGGGTACACAGCAGGAGTCTTCCTCCCACTCCCCCTGTGCTGTTCTAAAGAGAGGGTGTGCTTTGTAGGGTGGTTCATGATGGAATCATGGGTGGGAAACCACAAGCCGTGGGTGGGAAAGCTGGAATGGCACCTGTGGCTACAGATTCCTCAAAACAACTGACTTTGGTATGTTTTGTTGCAATTCCTCACCAAGTGGGAACAGCAGTTTTGCAGGCCCCCAGCAGCAATCCCTCTGCTCTCTGTTCCTCTACCTCTGCAAAGTTTTTCCGGGGTTTTTGACAAAGCTTTTTGAACTCAGAGGAAGAAGAGCTGCACTGGCACTGAGGGTGTTGCATTACCCCATCTGGCCCCAAACTGGGGAAAATGCCTGTGGTATTTGTAGGCTCTCCTGTCACTGCCCTCAGGACCCTCCCATCTGATCCTGCTGAGAAGAAACTGTGTTCTCCTGGGATTATAATGCAGACGATTCTCAGACGGTCACTCCACATCGACGCCTCTGTAGCAAACTAGAAGAACAACACAAAAACAGAGCTGCTGTTGGATGAAACAGAGAGATTTGATGAAAAATTCCTCCAGAATTTTTTCATATGTTGTGGTAGTTTGGTCTGGGCCTTCCTTGGTGACCAGTTTGTAACCAAGGAAGGGCCCAGATTTATCCAGTATTCCCTACGATTTTTACGTAAGCCAGGCTATAAGAAGAAAGGAGGAAAGGCCTTCGCTCTCTTTCCTTCCGGCAGCTTGGAGGTGCAGGTTCCCTGGTGTCGGGTCTGCCGTGTTGGGGAGTGAGGCCTGGTTAGGCCTTGTCGACCTTGGGAGACGGAGGTTGCCGGCGATCGTTCCAGAGCGACTCTCGGTTGTCCCAAGGAGAGTAGTGAGATATTTCTTTGCTAATTCTTTTAGTTGCTAGATATTGGGCTACTAATCAGGATATATATATATTTTATTTTGGTTTTGTTCCTTTTCCCTTCCCCCTTCCTTTTCCCTTGTGAAAATTGTATATATATTTTAATTGTATGTAACTGTAACATAAGTGTAAATATATTTGTATATATATTGCTTTAGCTGTCTCTCTCTCTTTTCGGTTTTCTTGGTTGTTTTTTCCCTCTTCTCCCTGAGGTTTGGGGCGGGGGGGGTACTTCTTGTGGTAAGGTTTGGAGACTTGGCAGGGAGCCAGCTTCAAACCATATCATACGTTTATGCAAGGGCATCCTGCAGGACACACTGTGGGATGTGGGGTCCAACATCCTGCCTTGTCCTGGCACTGCCAGTGTCATGGGACCTGCTACCAGAATAATTTCAGTGGCAAAAATCCACACCAATGCTTCTGGTGTCAGCACATTGTCTATAGCTTGTAAAGTCTGGACTAAGAGGTCCAAAAGAGTGGCATTTGAAATGAAAAAAAAAAAAAACCAAACCAAAAAATCCTACATTGAGGAATCTAAGCTCCTTAACACCATGACCAACACCTTCCAGAGGCCAGCAGGTGTGATACTTTCTGTGGCATGAATAGACATGGAAATGGAATTTGGTAAGAGCTACCATGGGGTGCAAGGCAGAAAAGTTTGAGGGGCTTGCTAGTTGAGTGACAGTGACTACAAAACCCAGAATGCTTTAACCTTTTACAAATACAGCAGATAAATACAAAACAAACAGTGCTCCCTGGAAAAAAAGGGTAAATCATGAGAAAAAACCTCAATATGATTTATGTATAACATTGATCTGTATGCCTGGTACTTTTACAGTCATAAATTCAAGACTTTCTGTAATGTTTTGGCAATGTTTTGTCTTGGGGTTATTTTGGGGCTGTTAGAGACAGAAAGTGCCCAACTTGGGTGACATTTGAAGTGGAAGTGGAGATTTGCTGGTGCAATTCCACCCCAAACACAGCATCACCTTCCAGTGGCCAAAGGGAATCAGCACTGGCCCCAATGCCTCTGTGATGTGTCAAGCACCAGGATCAGTCTTCATACAGAAATACCACTGTGGCTCAACACTCCCTTGAGCAGCCGAGCAGTATCTAATGCTTCCACTCTCCATGTCCTTGCTAGAGCCAGCAGCAGGAGAAGCTTTAAGAGATGAAAATAAATTCCCAGATCAGGAGTTTTCAAGGAGAAGAGTTAAGCAGCAGAATTCAACCCAGGATTGGTGCAAATGTGGCGTGTCTGCGCAGCCCTGGGCACCCTGCATTGTCCCCAGTCATGCAATTCTTTGAAAACAAGCAACTTTTTGCAATTATTTGCTGGCATTCCATGAAAAGCAATGCCCCCTTCAATTCTTCCTTTCTGGGCTTTTTATTGAAACCAGGCAGTCAAAAAAATTCCAGTTCTATTGGAAAAAGGACACGAGGATGGTTTTTGCCTGTGTGGCAATTTTCTTCTTCTTGCTCCTGGCGACAGCCTATTCTTCTGCAGGACTTGAACAATAAAGGTCTCAAACAAAGGCAGGTCTCACAGCTGGGGAAAGGACGCTTGAGGTCAGGGCTCCTTCCTTAACCCCCGGTGAGGTCAGTGTCATGGGTTGTGCTGGTCCTGTTTTCCTGGGTGAGACTCTGCACAGCCTGTGGGAACTGATTCACCAAGCCCAGGGGGGAAGGAATTATAGGATCTCCTGCAGGATGGGGTTCACAGTGCTCTCAGACCACTGGGATTCAGCCCCTCGTGCTGCAGAGAGGCCGCCTCCACCAAGGCCCGTGCCAGCCCTGGGCTGAGGGACTCCCTCCACTGCTCTAATCTGACTCCTCTGCTTAAAAGTAATTTTTAAGCCACAATTTTAGACTTCCTGACTGAGTGGGGATTTTTTAAACAACATTTTCTGAGCCAAATCCATCAATTTAGGAAAACTCACACATACAGAAATGCACAAATATATATTCTGTGTGCAGTTCTGTACCACTCAATAACACTTTTTTTTTTTCCCCTTTGGACTCCACAGCCCCTCTTTAACATGGAAAACCCATTTGTCTACCTCACTGGATACTGAGTGGATGAATACATTAACTGCTTTGCAGCACGTTGGCCTGGTTTATTCCTGGTCAGGAACATCAGCATATCTGCACCTCAGCCAGATTCTGGGAAATCAGTGAACCACGTAAACCACAACACCGTGGGGAGACTGAAGTGAGCTAATGCTCAGCTCATACAAACCACATGGTTATTGAAGCTCAGGAAAAGAAACTGATGATGGAGCCAGGTAAAACTGGCACGATCCAGTGTATTTGTGGAGTTAAACTCCTATCTTCCATGGCAAGGTGAGACAAAAATGGGAGGTTGCCATCGCTCTCTCTATTTTTATTTCCTCCCTGTCACTCAGTACCAAAATGCCTTTTTTGTTGGAAATTCTGTCTGGTCCATCCCAAAGGTGGTCCCTGGTGCCTCCTCTTGCTGCTCTGGAGCCTTCCTGCCTCCCTTTCACAGGCACAGACATTTTCATGAAATAGTAGTGAGCAGAACCCCCAAACCAGCCACCACAACCAGAGACATCTCCTGCTGTGTAACTTGGGAGGGACTTCACACTCTCAGACTATCATTTCAGTCCCTGGAATCTTCCATGGTGGGAGTTCAGCAAGAGCCAAAGGCATTTCTCCTTGCAAACAGCATTGCAAGGCACTTCTCTCTGCCTCCCCAGTTACAGTAGAGCTCCCACTTTCTTACCATGTTCTTTTTACCTCCTTCTGAACTCATGTGGCAACACACATCTTCCCCAGTGGTGGCTTAGTAATGGGTTTGGCTTAAACCACTTCCTCTTGCCCTGTCACTCCATGCCCTTGTCCAAAATCCCTCTCCAGCTTTTTCAGGTACTGGAAGGGTCAATAAGGCCTCCCCAGAGCCTTCTCTTCTCCAGGCTGAACAACCCCAATTCTCTCCACAGATACAGAACTTGTCCCTTTAAAACAGCAATGTCAGAGGGTTTGTTTAGGAGCTGAGAGGTGTTTGGCTGCTTCAATTCTGTCATTTTGTGAGATCACGTGATTCAGATGTGCACTGGAGCAGATTCTTGTGGATTCATATGGCATCAGCTTACTCTGAAATCTGGTTGTTGATGACCTAGAGGGGAGTTTTTGGCTGAAGGAATAGCCCAACGTTAGGCATCACTTTAGCTGCGGGTGGCTGTGCCATAATTTGTAGATAAATCCCTGGATGCTTTCAGCTTGCACTCAAAGGGCCTCATGTCAGGTAACAGGAGTCCAAAACAGTAGAAAAATGAAGGATTTTAAGTCTTTATTGTGAGAAAAATTCTTACCCCCATCTGCAAGTGTACAAGCATGCAGGTAAGTGTTTATGCTGTCGAAGTCGAGTGGAAAATCCCTCTGGGATGGGAGGAAAAAAGATTCCTTTATGCCCATACAGTAAGAAATCTCAATGGTCTTGTCATCAAAAGAACAGGTCTGGAGCATGATCCTGCAGTTTAGGATGGAGGGATATGGAGATGCCCTGTCTTTGCCTCTGGAAAAGAGGCAGGTTGGGGTCCTCACCTGCGGCACTATTTGATATAAACACCCATTTTGTGGCAGCAAAGCCACCTACAAGCACTGGAATAGCTCCATCCCAGTTTGGGACTCCCTCTTCACCCTTTATACTTGTGTACAGCTGGGGGCCAAACTGGAAGCGTCCCATTCCCAGTGAATTGCTATCACAAAATTATGTGTATTTTTCTTCTGCTATGTTCCCAATTGGGATGTTTTGGTTTCTTTCCTAGTTCAGAATATTTAACATATTTTAACTTTTGTGACAGAAAAGAGTTTGCTATTGCCATTACATCAAAAATCAAGTCAGCACCTGGTGGGTTTGGCTCGCATTAGTACCTTCTGGTAACTCAACCATGTGAAGAATGGAATAGAAATACCCAGTCCCTGAACACAAAACCCTCCCTGCCTGCAAGGACAGTTCCCCCAGTGCCTCTTTTTGATGGCCATAACCCCTGAGCAGGTGGCAGCTGAGAGGACAAGCACAGGGCTGCATTTTTCTGTACAAAACAGAATGGGAAGTGCAGTCACTGATGCTGGTTGGGGGCTGCCTGGTACTCTTCAATTTTTTAATAACCTTCTCGACTGGAGAGCCAGCTTCCCCTTTGATGTGGTGCTGGTTTCATTAGTACTTGCTCAAGGTGAATACCTGATTAGCCACAGGGAGCTGAAAGGGTCTTTCTTCTCCTTTTTATTTCTACTTTCATAATACTTAATACATACAAAGAGTCCCTGTGCCCTTCTCAAGTTAGAAATAAAAAAAAAAGTGGTATTGGGCCAAAAAAAGTGAGTTTGGACATGTTTGGCAGTTCAAACAGATTAAATCTCACAGCCACAGCTGAGCTTTTTCTGTGAGTTATTTCCCCGCTGCACTTCATGGTGTTTTCAGTCTTTTGGGGCTCTTTCCTCTCTCTCAAATCCAGGGCAGCTGCAGAAGGGCTGGGAACAAGGATTTCATCGCCCCTCACCACAGTGGCCCTTCTGCACGAGGACCATGAGGGATTTGTAAGCACAGAAGGTCTTACTGGGGGTCTGATTCCTACACCTGCAGGAACAGAGCTCTGCAGATGGATGAGTTTCAGCAAGGTCAAGGCTCTTCCAGTTTTCTGCTGAAATAGACCTGTCAACCCACTGGGACACGGTCCTTCTGAAATGCCAGATAGATCCTAAGTGTCTTTTTATCCCTTCTTTCCCCAGGAAAGCACTGCAATAAGAGACAGGTTATCCAGTCTCATATGTGAGTTCAAGAAGAGGGCTGCAGTTTGGGGGGAAAAAGGTAGGAAAGCTTTGGTTACCAGAGAACTTCTGAGAAATAAAGTCATCTGACCACTTGCAAAGACTTCACAGATTTCTGTCTTTGATTTCCTTCATGATTTTGAAGACAGAAGACACAGTAACAAGTACTCAGAGGCTTCTCAGAGATGCTACAAGCTGTTGACTGAATTTCAGGCCAGTTTAGACATCACTCCTGCTCTCTTTCCAGAGCCCATCAATTTGTCATTCTAGATAAGCTCAATTATTGGTGCAAAGGGAAAGAAACTACTTTCTCCTGCTTTGGAATCATAATATAATTGTAACAGCAAGCACTTAAAGAGCTGTTCTGCACTGGAGGTGCCAATATGCTCTGTGAAATACTGTATTGCAGCCAAGGCAATGGACACATGAGAAGGTAGTGACTTGCCTGTTGCAAGAGGAGGAGATGGGTCCCCTGAGGGGAATGTATTGGCATAGCTAAAGTCAGCTTTGCATGAAACCTTCGGCCTTTTCCACAATATTTTGCCGTTTCACAGTAATTCTGATTTTGAACTTATTTTTCCGATTCTCCTGCTAGCATGCCAGGACTCCAGGACCTAAAGTTCCCATCTACTGGCTCAAGCCTGGGGTTGATAGCTCATGAGGCTCCATCCAAAAGCAGAGAACACTGTTCCCCAAGTGTATCTTGCAGGGACCAGCCTTCCCAGCACCCCGCTGAGTCTGCTGCCTGTGACAGACAATGCTGCATCATTCCAGAAAATGGTGTGGAACACCACTTGTATAATCAAATATCACCAGTGTCCTTACCAGCTTCTTGCAGATTCAGAGGTTTTTTAAAGGCAGGAAGAACCACCAGCTCAATTCTGACAGCACATAGCACAGCCTCCTCCTCTAGCTCTGCTCTCAACCCAGTGACCTGGTGCTTCCCCCACAAAGCCCACAGGCACAGGCACCACGTCACCCCTTGGTCTTCTTTGGATAAACCCAACAGACAGAGCTCCTACATCTGGCTACAAAATATTTTTGGTAGTCCTTGGGTTGTCTCCAGCTTCTCCCTCCCACCAACACCAGCTCAGCCCAGCCTCCAACATTTTCTAAACCTGAACACACAATGGGATTGCAGCGCTTCAACCACCAAAGGCCAAAATTCCCCTCCAGGCTACCCCCCAGCTTGCCCTGGCAGTGGGGGGACAGCACAGCTTTGCAACCCTCCACTTTAAGGTAGATTTTATTTGCTCAAATCAGTTTATTAAGTTGTGTGTCTTGCAGTGAGTGACATTCTCCCTTTTTAGCAGGATGGATTTTAATGGAAATTGCCCTCTCACATCACTGTGAAATCAAGGTGGTTGGTCAGCTGGTAAAATCCTCTTATAGAAAGCCCAGCTTTCATTCTTTTTATGCTGCTTCAGTCCTGGGAAATTATCCCTTTGGAGCTACCCAATATATTCATTACTGTGCTGGTCCATCCTCTATCCTCTCTCCTGCCTCTATTGAATCCGAGTCCCAGCCATATGCTCCTCAGACACTGTCAGCTTCCAACACACAGACCAATCTGTCAGGATGGAATCTGAAATACTGTTATCTCGTGTTGGGTGTAATATCTCCTGGGCTAGAAAATGATCACACATCATTTGAGAAACTTCAAAGAGATTTATTTCTGGTTATATGAGACTCCCAGCATACATCTTTATGATTGAAGTCTCCCATTACCTGGTATTTCTTTCCATTTATTACGGATAAAAGCTCCAGAAGCAGCTCACCTCTTAATGTGAACCCATGGTCTGTAATCCCCTTTACAGGCACCACACACTCACCTCTCTCTATACCTCCCAACTTCTATAGTCAGAGCTTTAATATCTCTGTATTTAACAGCTAAACGGGTCACGGTCTCTTTTCCCCTCTGCCTTTTCCCTTGGGCACACACTGCTGTTCACACACACGTTGTACTCAGCAGTTTAAATGCTTCAGTCATACAAATCAGCCTCCCCTCACTCCATTTTGGCAACTGTATCAGATTTCTTTTAGTTAACAAACATTTTCAATTCCTGCCATTGTCAGAAGCATGAAGAATGAAGGAGGAAAGTGTTCATACAGCCACCGGAAATTAAACAATTTGCTTGGGCCTGTGATCTGCCTCGATGGATAAAACAAATCTGCCAGTGGCATTTTGGAAGGTGCTCTTAGGCAAACCACTGCCTCTGCCCTGCTACACCAGGCAGCATGATGGAGGAGTGCTATTAAACATTGTCAGTCAGACATCTGGGGAGTAATAAATAAAATTCATGGAAGAAATAGGATAAAAGCAGGGAGCTGCAGGGGACTCTGCAGTATCAGCAGAAGATGTTCAAAGCCAACCTTGCAGCTCCTGCTTGGAGGAAAGCCCTCTGCCTTTGTTTGGGCCTCAGCAGGAAGGGATGTTTATAGGTTGTGTCTTTTAAAGTACAGCAGGACTGAGTCAGAGCGTGTGTTTACATTGGGTTGTTGGGTGTTTTAAATATCAGCACCAAGTCCCAAGAATAAATTACTATGGTGGGAAAATAAGGTAATGTCACTTTGTACTGATGCAACAAATTTTAGTGCTGCAAAGCTAGTGGGTAACAAGGCAAGGCTGTGCCTGGTGATACACCTGGTGCAGTGGTGTTTGCTCACAAAGCTGAGCACTGGCAGGTCCACAGGATTTAGAGGAGGAAAGACACACATGGTGGTACAAAATACCACTTTATTAATGACAGCTTTTTGGTCCAGGCAGATGTAAACAGGCCAGGGAGGAGGCATAGCAGTAATTGCTCCAAGAGTAGGAGGCAGCCATTCCTAAAATAACCAAAACTTCCTCAAAGTCTCTGAAAACACTCTTCATAACCTCAGCAAGAAGAGACTGGGACCAGTTCAAACCAGCACTGCACTGTGTACTGGGATTCCTCTCCGTGGTGGGGAGTGGTTCCCCCTTGGCAGAAAAAAACATTGACCAACCCAGGAAGAGTTAAAATCTCACTCCAGTTCACAGAATCATGAAACAGGCTGAGTTGGAAGAGACTTTTAAAGTTCATCCAGTCCAACCCCCTTGCAGTGAGCAGGGACATCAACTAGATCAGGTTGCTCAGAGCCCTGTCCAACCTGGCCTTGAACGTTTCCAGGGATGGGGCAGCCATAACCTCTATGGGAAACGTGTTCTTGTGCTTCACCTCCTTCTGAGTAAAGAATTTCTTCCTAATATTTAATACCTATCTAATATCTTCATTTTTTCCAACCAGCTTCTAAGAGCCTGGGCTCAACTCCAAAGAAATTGGTCTCAATTTAGTGAAGAGGCTTGGATGTGTGTGAAACCCAAATGAATGGGCAGCAGGACCAGGTAAGAGAGTTGAAGGTGAGATCTTTAAACAAGGTGTCCCTCCCAGTGTTTTCATGGGGAGGGCCTCTTTTGCTGTTCAAAATTATTTCCTTCTGTTAGGTTTGGTTTATTTTGTATTTTTATACACCACTGATACGGTGGAGCCCTGCCAAAAATGGATGTTAAAATGCCAAAAGGAGGAGAGGCTCTGCTGAAACCTTTCTGAGTCAGTAGGAGCCAGGAAGCAGGGAAGCCACAGGCACTTCTGTTCATGCACAAGTTCCAGCCCCAAAGTGCAGGCTCTGGAAGCTGGATTTTACCTAATCATCTGCATTAGACCCATAATGATCTGTCACAGTTTTAAGCAGGTGCACATTTACCAAGGCTACAAATTGCCCTGAGATATCCACAGCCCAAAATCCTAAGACAGTCCAAATCCCTCTGTGAGGCACTAACACATTCAGTATGAATTTCACACAGAAGACCTTTTTTTATTTGTTTTTAACATGAATACTGTCCTTGGCATCCTATAAGACATGTTACATTCCCAGGGGCATAAATGGAGGTTTGTTGCAGCTTTGACTGGTCTCTTGTCAGACATACAACATCTAATTCACTGCAGTGTTTCTACTTGTCCCACTCTGGTTGGATGTACACACTCCCAACCATTCCACTACTCCTTCTGGCTGGGAGGGTTCATATCTTCTTTGATTCCTTCATCTCCTGAAAAGGAAAGGAAAAGGGGACAGTGCTGGAGATCGATCGGTGTGTGGCTCAGCCCCAAAGTTGGGGCAAGGTATCTCGAGGGACCTTTCCATTTGTACTGAGTGGTGTTTGTCCACAGGGATCATCCAGTCTCTCTCCCTGGGTGTTCCTCTCATCCCAACCTGCAAATCGCCTGTGAGTGCCTACATCTGGATTTGGTTTGTGATTTGCTTTTTCAGTCAGGGGAGAGAAGCAGGTTCAGGAAGGATGTGGTTCATCTCAAATTTGGTGTCTGAGCCTGCTTGGGTGAACTGCCCCCGGGATGAGTCTCTGCCATCATCAGTGGAAAGGGTTGTCCAGCTGCTCGGATGGGGTTGTGCTTGTAGGGCCCCACTTTTAGGTTCAGTCTGAGGAAAAATGTGGAGACTTTCTGGCCTCTGATCATCTTTGCTGAGCTGAGAAAGAAAGACTCTCAGGCACAGCGTTTAAAACACTTCCCTTCCCACAGCCTTTTCCTCTCTGTTTGGTGAGAAGATGACATTTCCATTCACACAGCATTCAGCACAAGGCACCCCCATTCCCATTTCATCCTTGGGCGCCGCTCTAGGAAAAATAATAAACAGCTGAGTGTGGTGGTGGGGTTTGGGAACGGTTCCAGCTCACAGTTAAAGGACAGGCCCCGTTATTTCTTGATGAATAACAGCATTTACAGAAGGCCTTTCACCCCGAGGTGCTTCACAAACTATAAACATACATCACCACATCACAGAACGGGCAAAACAGCCAACTTCAAAGTTACAGCTGGGAAAATCCCACAGGCAGCCCAGTGCAGGGAGCGACTCACCTGCCAGATACCAAAAAGCAAGGCAGTCCTACACACAGGGAGGGGCTGCTGCTAGACTTAGGCATGTCCAAGCTGCAAAGTAGACCACAGGATTGTCCTTCTCCTCTCTGGAAATTATCTGTATGGTCTTTAAATGTCTGTGTTTAAACAATGCTACTCCCTCACTGCCAAAGTTGAAACTATTTGTGTTTTATTGTGTTCCAACATGTTTGTAAGGTCCATGTGATTGTTCACCTTTATTTCCTCTCCAAACAAGGGTTCCTCTCCATTTCCTTCACACTTGCCGGTGCCAGCCACAAACGACTGCTGGTTGATGCAACACTACACCAGTGCAAAGACCCAAAGGAGCAACTAAAAAGATGCATAAAAGATGTATAAAAATATGATTCAGGAGTTTTTAGTGTCAGGAAAACTCAGCTGCCAAGATTTGGTTTCACAACTTTGAAAACCTCAGAGAGTGAAAGAGCCTGAAGCTGAGTGTGGAGGTGAGGAATGTGCCCCGAAGGTGGGTCTGGAAGGACCTGGAGCCCCCTGTCCTGAGGGTCCAGCACCTTCCCTCTGACAGCAAATGTGGGATCAAAACAGGACCATGCCATGCACAGGCTGCATCATGGACATTTCTCAGCATCACTGACCACCTGGGTGATTTTACCCCCACCTTCAGGAGCCTGGATGGGGATCAGCAAATGGAACCTCACGCTCCAATTAAGTGACACTTTTACAGAGGAATCACAGGACATAAAGTGTGTAAAAAGCCCAAGGGTTCAGAGACAAATTTCAGCATCTGATTGTCATCCTTGGTTTGCATTCACCAGTTTATACTGGGACTTTCTGCTTTCTAGAAGGTTCCCTGCCTGCCCCAGTGAAGGGGCTTCAGTGCTGGTGGTGAGCATGGAGGCTTTGCAGCCAGGACTTTTCTCTTGGTTTAGGTAGCACAATGCAGGTTCATTCATTCCTTGCTGGAACAGACTGAATCAGCAGACAGACAAGGCAGTAGAAGGACATCATTACAGTTAGGGGTGAGCAGGGAATGGTAAATTTAATTTCAGATGTAATTGTCCAAAGGAAAATGCAGATGATGCAAAAAGAAAAGCTTCTCAACAGTGTAATTTAAGGCACTAAAAAATAAGCACACAAATTTAATACAGGAACCCCCAAATTAGAGACATCTAGAAACCATCTGAACACTTTCTTCCTCACTCCAGTTTCCCCAGTGGTCTGACTGCCACAGTTAGTTCTGCAAGGCCAGATTTGGTTTCAGAGTGATTAATGATTAGCAGCAGCCACAATTTTTTTCAATCCTTTCTGAAGATCAGGGGAGGGGAAAAAATGCAGCTCAGACAGAATTTCTGCCTCATGTTCCGTGCTCTCAGCGGGGCTGGGCTCTTGGAACACCAGTGGGAGCTACAGGAGCAGAGAGTATTACCAGGAGAAGATTTGCTCCATCTCACAAGTGACCCACCCCTTTGGAGCTGATCTTCCTTTTCTTTTCTGCTATTTATATGAATAAACTCCTCCCCAAACAGTTTGCTGAGTGATAAGAACTCGGATCATCAATTACCCGCCTCGTGTCAGGCGGCTGCTGCGGTGGGAATGAGATTTGCATGTGGTCGGGCACATGGTCCTGCAATCACAGCCTCCCCTAATTGCACATCAGCATGAATTAAAGCCTGGCTGCAGGGATGTTGCTTCCCTGTTTCGTCCCTGCAATGGTTTCTGTTGTGGCAGTTGCTGCTGAAAAATCCCCGCTTTGGTGATCAAACCAAACCTGAAAGTGGTGTTGGGCTGCACCACAAACGAGTCCATTTTAGGCAGCAGATACAGTTTCCAGTGGAACAGCGTTGCCCTTGCTGAGTTACCTCCCTCTGCCAGTGCTTCCTGTTTTTTCATTGTCTTTGAAGCTTTACATTTATTTGTAAGCATTAAATCAGAATTTAGTTACACTAAGAAACATTGGAATTATAAATAATCTAATCCTAATACAAGTACAGAAATGAATAGGTATGGAATACTGAAAAGGTATCACTGGAGTCTGTCCTTTTAAACAGGCAGTGTAGAAGACATGATTATACATTCTTGTGCCAAGGTGTGAAAACATGTCATGCCTAGACATTATCTCATTAACATCCTGTTCATTCTCAAATCTAAATCCAGATAACAATTGTTTCATTTTGTGTGTATATATAATTTGTGGGTTGTCTGCCTTTTGGTGAAGTCAAGACATACAAGGCTAATGCAAATACATGAATTTCATTCCCACAGCAGACCAGCATCTTCCACAGGTCCCTTCTTTGAGGTTAAAAGGCATATTTGAAAAGGACTTTTTTTTTTAATTACCCTCTTTGCATCCAGGAAAATGACTGAATTGGTACTGACCATACCATGTACAGGTCACTAAAGTATGTACCACAACCTAAACCCCATTCCATCCATTCCTAACAGGGCAAATACATTCGGAGCATATTGTGCAGATGCTGCTGTAGCTGGAGAAAGGAAAGACAGTCTGATTAACCTCATTCCCTGATAAAAATCACACCAAACACTCTGAGAGAAGAGGATAAACATCCTGCCTCAAAGTCTCATTTTACCCATGTTGCCCTCCAAGTGCTTGAGAAGCCACAGAGGGACTGCACTTTGTCGATATCCCAATGGAAGGCTGAGGTTACCTCCAACACACCAGAAATTTTTTTTAACACCTTCAGCTTACAAATCCTTTATGGAATTACAAACAAGAGATTCTCTGGTTTCAAAGGGGTGGCAAAAAAGCAGACTCTCCTCCAGGACATGGCTCAGTGGATCGTATAACCACCTTCCGAAGAGAGAGCCTGAAACACCAGCACCGTCTGCAGCAGCTTTTCACCTTGCCAAGAGCAAGGCTGGGGGGGCAAAGATAGTTTAGGTAGTGCTGTGCTGGTGTGCCCACCTTGCTGCTGATACCCAAATGTGGCAGTTGAACACTGTATCTCCCGTTACCCCATTTTTAATGCAGCTTGGGGGAGTTCTGTGTTAGATTTCCAGTCCGGCTGATGAGGGAATTGATGCTGGGCTTCTGTAAGAAATGTG
>NW_016690329.1:0-1775 GCF_001604755.1 Lepidothrix coronata
CCTCTAAATTTGTTAGTTTGGCAGGAACTGGTGCTGTTGCAGCTGCAAATCTGTGCTGTAAACTGACCTACGGCTGCATTTGTTCGTTGCTGTCTCTTCTGGGCTGACTCTTCTGCCCTTGTGTGTTCTGGTTAGGAGACAGTGCCTGCTCAGAGTGCCAAGTGATCCTTGGCCAAGGTGAGGTGCCTTTGCTGGCCAAGTGTCTGCTTTCACTGCAGTGCAGAGCCTGAAGGACAGAGGGTGGCTCTGCCCAGTAGCAGGGATTGCCCTTCACTGCTCCTGATGCTGCCTCTGTCCCACAGCCTGACGTGCCTGCAGAACACCTGGAATGCTGTCTTTGGCTCAAGGGCACGGAGAGTGGCTTTTAGTTGGTTTTAGGTTTGCTGAATTGGGAGGTTCTGCACATCCAGTCCAAGAAAGCTGGAGAAAGACTTTTAACAAGGGTGTGTAGTGACAGGACAAGGGGGAATGGCTTCAAACTGAGAGAGAGTAGGTTTAAATTAGCTGTTAGGAAGAAATTCTTTACTGTGAGGGTGGGGAGGCCCTGGCACAGGTTGCCCAGAGAAGCTGTGGCTGCCCCATCCCTGGAATTGTTCAAGGGCAGGTTGGATGGGTCTTTGAGAAACCTGGTCTAGTGGAAGGTGTCCCTGCCCATGGCAGGGGATTGCAATGGGATGGGCTTTAAGGTCCCTTCCAATGCAAACCATTCTGTGACCGTGGGTTTGTTTTTTTGCTTAGAGTTGCTTTTTTTGAGTGAGTCTATAGTGCACAGTAAAGAACAAAGGAAAGCTTCTTAATATTCACCATGAGTTTGCACTGTAAATTTGTGTCTGGCAGCTAGGTAGAAAAAAATTAACAATATTTAATGTTAAATTTAGGTCAACTATTCTGGACATTATTACTCAGGCATCTGACGTAGGAGCTTTCAGCCTCGTGCATTTCAAGCAATTGAAGAGGATAGGAGAGAATCCACAATACAGAGCATGTAATTTATTTACTAGGAGTTTTTTGCTGTCTCATTGTCAGGCTGCTGTTTGGTTTTGTACACAAAACCTTCAAGAGAAAAACTTGTAATAAAACTCAAGAAACCTAAAGGAACCTAAAAATTATTTCCTAATTCTTGCCTTGCTTGTTTCAAGCTGATATGAAGAAGATGTAGTAGTTGGAGAGGAACTAGTTAACAGTTCTGGTGAGGACTTTGTCCTCTCATGGACTGGTTTTCTCTCTCCTATGGTCACTCAGAAATCAGCTGTGAAAGAAAAATTGTATTTTGAGTTCAGATTACTTCTTAAAAAGTAATTTTGTTTTTTTTTTTTTAAGAAGATTTGCATTAAAAACTATTTTTGTTTTAAATCTGGTAATTCCTGATATGATAGCAAGATAATACATAGAGGAATCTAATTACCAGAGAGAGAGCTGATATTTTATTTAGGTTATTGGTATATATTAACAGAGCTCTCACACCGTTACTTATGGATCAAAACACAGTGTTAAGTGGTGCTCTGAGAAAAGACCACCTTTTCCTGCAGGAATTAAGCATTGTTGATTCTGGGTTTCTTACAAACCTAAGTGAATGCTGCTGTAACAGCTGGTTCTATAAACATGTTATAAAACTGCTACTTGCTCAGTACTCTTCTTATATTTCCTAAAAACAACAGCTGCTTATTTATTATCCAATTATATTCAAAAGTTGAACTCGATGAGTTTCTTTACTCATGGTTGAATTAACTCATTGCTGAGACTGTTAACTGTGCTTTTCCTTTCTTTTATCTGAT
>NW_016690329.1:3686-5660 GCF_001604755.1 Lepidothrix coronata
CTGAACTTGAGTATACCAGAGATGTGTTACTGTTTCGGTCTGGAAGTTGTGCAAAATCAGAATTAATTAATGATTGAATGTTTTTTATTGTGGAAAGGAGTTGTTTGCTTTACTTATTTTATTCCAATGGGTTTATTTGTTGAGGTTGCATTTTTTGACGATATAACTATGGGGTTTATTTTTCCAGATCAAGGTAAACATTTGAATACCTAAAATTTCATAAGCCCTTGAACCTGTTTCACTGGTATATTTCTGTTTGAGAAGTACAGTTAGAGTTTAAACTGTGGGTTTTGGGAAGGAAAAAATCTTGACTTGATGCTGATATAGTTGGAATCGGCTTCAATCTTTGCTTGTCTCTGCAAGAGTATGGCCATGGTAATTTATTTTTGTTTCTATTTGGTTTGCAAGAGCATTTCTTCTATTGGCAGTGCACCTCTCCACTGACAAAGGTAGAATTATATTTGTTTTCCTCCATTTTCTTTCTCCTGAACCCCAAAATTATCTATCTGTCCATCCGTCTGTCTGTCTACCTGCTGTTGCTTTCTGAACCACTTCTCACCATATATAGGAAATAATTCCCTGTACTGTCTCCCCACCTGTTGGTATCTGAATGTTACTGAGGCACCTGCCAGCCAGTCCATCTCCACTTTTCCCTGGTTTTCATCCAGTGGTTAAAAACTTCCATCTTAAACGCTTACAGGTATCTCCTCTCTTCATTTTGACTTGTGAACAGATAAAATTTCCTAACCCAAGAAACAGTAATTTTTTTGTTCCTATTTCTACTGAAGTCATCAGGATTTTTATAGTACATTTCAGTGGAGTTGTGCTTCACCCTGAGAATATAAACTCTGCACAGGCAGTGAGCCTACCTGGCTCTTTCTTGTTCTTTGAAATTCATGAGCACTGTTAGTTGACTGGTTCTGGCAACCATCTGTGTTGCTGCAGATCTTATGTTTCCCAAATGAGTCCTACCAGAGGCCCTGATGTCTTTATTTAATCAATGGATTAGAAAACTGGAGTAGTTCCAGAAATAAGACATCAGAAAATATAGACATGTTTGAATGTACTAGATTTTCCCGTGACTAAGTGGTAATCTAAAACTTGAGGTGTGACATTAGCATCTCTTCCAGCAGTGGAACAATAAAGTTCTTTTTCACTTCACATTTCCTGGATCTATTATTTCTAAATATTTTCTTTCCCCTAGTAAAGGATACTGCCTTGTATAGTGTGTGGGAATTGTTGCTTAGGCTGTTAGAATAAATGGCAGAGGGAATGATGAGTTTGTAGAGTGCAAAGAGGTGAGATAAAATTGTGTTTCAAACAAAAGATACTCACGGGACTCTGTCCTGTAGTGTGCATATATTGAACTATGGTTCTAATACAACTTAGTTTATTAAAATAGTACATTCTTATTCAACGGTTTAGTTGTCTGAGTATTTGTTCCTGTCAAAAGGATGAGGAATAAATGACTTCCTTAGATCAATTGCTGTGGTATTTGGAATCAGACTTGTGTGGTGTCCCGTCTCCTTTGACCTATATCAAAAGATCTTTTAAATTCTACTGTGTCTTGTCTGACTTAAAATCATTCAGCATGGGATTGTCTTCATTGAAGAGTGTGCCATTAAGTCTTATTTTCTTTACAGTGATGAAAATAACACTTTAAATGTTTTATTGGGGAGGGTAAAATTGATTTATATGTATTAAGATTGATTCATTTAAGTTCTCTTTATACTACATAGGAAGTGAGAGAGTATAAATTGGTCAGTTCATGGAATTCAGGTGAGGAATATACAGAAGAAATAAATGCAATTGAAAAGTCCTATATTTACACAGTTCATTTATGACAAAATGGAGAAAACAGAAGATATGGGAAATCTAGGTAAAATTCACTGTTTAGTATTGTTTAGCTCTTTTCAGTAAATGTAGGTGAACATTTAGAGTTCAGAGTGAACCCTTAATCCAATTTTCAAATGT
>NW_016690329.1:6905-9993 GCF_001604755.1 Lepidothrix coronata
TGTATTAAAAACACAGAAGTAAAATCAAGTGATCATACAAATACAGCTTCTGTAATTAATAATATTTTGGGTTGAAATACCACATGGATACATATATTAAACCAAGCCTCTCCTCAATTCTATGGAAGAAAGTATACAAAATTTACAAGAACTGCTGTTTCTGTGCTCTTAAGCAGAAGGGAAGCTGAAACCAAATGATTGCTTAATCAGATTATTGAACTGAATTATTTGAATATAAATTAGCACAGGCATAGTGGGGACAGAATTGGAAAGATGAGATCCCAAAATAGTTAGGAAGGGTTTTAAGCGAAATAAGCATTTTGTGTTTGTAATAAGGTGGCTAAGAAAGCACTGAGTTGATATTCAGAGAAGATGACTGGCAGATAGTACTGAGAGTGCTTATTCCTACAGTCCTTCCCTGGCATGAGAAAACTCCAGACATGGAGCTAAGAAAATTAATACCAGTTATGCAGATATAAGACTGCAGTCTAAAAAAGGGAAAAGGATAAAGTAAAAGCTAAGAAATAAAAGAGATAAAAAGTAAAAGCTAAGAAATGATAGACTGGACAGTACAACTTAAATTCCTAAGGAAGCTGGCAGTTAATAACTGAAATTGTACTGAACATCTGCAAGAAACCAGGAAAAGAAGTAACTGTGAAAATGGATTTGCAAGGAAAAAGTATTTCAATCCACTCTAAATTGCATCCATAGAAGGATAGGAGGTATGGATAGAAGAGAGGCAGTAAATGTAGTACCTTTATCTTATTCTTAAGATATAAGGGCTCTTATGTTTTTAGAAAGGCTGTGGGTACTGTCTCACAGATAGTTAGTTCCTGGGAGAAACTGTAGAAATTTGGCCTGACAGAAATTTTTCTAAATTAAGGAAAAATAGATTAGAAGTTTGCAGATGTATTGAATGGGCATTTTGCTGGGATATATTGTCATTAATGACCTGGAAAATGGAGCAGAAAATAAGATGACAGAACTTACAGAGACCAAGTGACCTGGGTTGGGTGGGGTTGGAATAGCAAGTGAGGCTGAGGATAGGAGTAAAATTCCGAAGCTGTCCTATTGGAGAATTGATCTGAATAAATAACATGCAATGTAAGAAAAGGTACAAAACTCTGCCTTTAAAAAATGACCCAGTGCACAAATACAGATCAAGAAGATAAGAAAGTGTTGATCAAATGGCTTTTAATTAGAGTAGGCTGTAGGGGATGTTGTGTAAAACAAGCTTAACATGACTTGAAAATGCCATAATATTGCTGAATAGCTGCAAGCTATATTGCAGTGTAAACCAGGAATATTGCATGGAGGCTGTGGAATATTCCTCTTGCTTTGTTCAGCTGGCACGTGGCTTTGGCTGCAGTTTTGTGTTCAGTTTGATCACAGCTCCTCTGGAGACAAGGGGAGCATCTACACTAGAGCAGTAGGAGTAATTAGAAATCTATGAAAGTGTTCAAAGAAAGGGTGAAAAGTGAAATTGTGTAGTCCACAGAAAAGAACCCTAAGGGGAGACAGGATACATCCTTAAAATAGAATTCTGTTTAAAAAAAAAAAAAAAGAAAAAGACCAAAAAATATACCAAATAACAAAACAACCTGTTAGCACAAGAAATAATAAGGTAGAAACTCAATAAGAATGGTTCAGATGACAGATGAAACGATTTATGGTGGTAAATACAGTGAAGCACTGGACTAGATTGCCTGGGGACTTTGTGTTACTGGAACAGGACACGCAGATTTTTCTGAGGAATAGCGTAGGTCCAGTGTCCCCTTGGGAAAGGGGATGTACTGGCTGACCAGTAGAGGGTTTGTTCAGCTGCCTGGCTGTCATATTCCCCCAAAAACTGTCCTGAAGGGAAGCAGCTTTCAGCCTTGCTCTGAAATATTGAGGAATTTTGACTTTCTACTGAAGAACAGCAATATCAAAGAAATTATTTCTAATCCCCGTTAGACTTGAGGGCTGGGGGAAGGGTCAAGACTCCCATTAGTGCCTGTAGACGGGGAAGCAGATGATGTGCCAGCCAGCAAGTGTGGATTTGGGAAGTGCTGAGTGTGCCTGTGGCTCTGGAACGGGGATGGCACGTGCAGCTTCGTGTCCGGTGGGACTGGCCTCAGGTGCACAGTGGGATTAAGCAGCACAGAATATATATCCTCAGAACATGATCCAAGATTAACTGGATGTGACCTAAAATGTGTTCTTTAGTTGGTTTTGATGGAATTTAATTTGAAAGAGTTAAATATTTTGTAATTAAACAATTCTGACTTGAAAATGGTAAAAAGAAAAAACTTCTTTTTAGATGACATCCACGCTCTTGTTTTAATTTTTCTATGATATTCTGTAATGTAGTGGATAATGTGATGATAGCTTTAGTTTCAGGCTTTCCCAGATGTGTTCAAAGGTGACAGACCTACAGGGAGAAAATAAGAAAATGCTTAAGAATTTTAACTACAAATAAAGCTGTATAGGTAATACTCATATAGCTGCAAGACCAAATTGTAGACAGCTTATATATAGTTCTTCATCCATCTTTGCAGCTTTGTTAAACCAAGACACCCATTGCATGCATTTCTAGAAATAGATTGATACTTGAAGCCACTGGTACTTGATAAAATTACTTCACAGATCATCCAAAGGGTTTCTTTGTGCTGAAGAACAAGGCTTATTTTGAGCCGTTGCACGCTGCCAAGAATAATAAGGCAACAGGCCCCCAAGACTGAAAACCAGTACAGAAGGATGTTGGGAAGTAGGATGCATTTGATCCTAACTCTAATTGTACATATGCTTTGCATATTTATATATTTCTTTCTGTCTCTGAGTGTAAATAATGACAGATTTTAGAATAATAGTCTGTCTTCAGTGACACTCGTGCTATAATCACTTGCAGAAACTACTGATAATAAAATAACTGATTTTTAGATGCAAATGCTTTGATTTCCTGGAAGAGGGACCTACTGAAATAATATTTAATTTAAAAAACTACCTTTGACTGTTGCTGAGATGATGTAAAAGACAGGAAAAAAATTACATAAATGTTAAGAGTTGAAAATGTTTGTTTTCCTTTACTTTTCTCAATAGCTGTTGC
>NW_016690329.1:16891-175773 GCF_001604755.1 Lepidothrix coronata
GGCTCCATGCAGAGCACCCGCAGCAGGAGGTGGATTGGTGCTTGTACAGCTCTTGGTTATGTCAGCAGTGTTTGGCATTTGAGACCAGAATTGAGTAATTTCATTAACTTGGGACTAATGCTTTGGTTTCCCTTTAATTAAAGTGTCAAGACCTTAAAGTTTCTCTTGGAAATCATTTGGGAATTTTGTGGGGCCAAGGAGGAGAGTGTTTTCGTTGTGCTTGTTTACTCCCTAACAGCTGTTTGGTACTTACAGCCACTGCTGGTACAGGGTCTCTAACTGGGCCATTCCAATGATCTTTTGAATGTGAAACTTCTGCCAAGATCTCTTTACTTGAAAGGAAAGAGAGTCACTAACTGGCATTAGAATGCACTGCCCAAGATATGAGCAGTGTTGGGTACCTTGGTTACGACATTACTGATGCAAACTTCATCTCACTTGAAAAAAGTCAATGGCTTTTAAAAGGGATTTTTCTTGTGTGAGAGGAAAAAATCTAAGTTCCACAGAAATCTGTTTCAGTTATAATTTTTCTATTTTTTTAAGGTCTGTTTTATAATAAAAATTTAGCAGGGCAAGACATGGAAAGAGTTATGTAATAATTTGGGAGTCTTATATACATAGTTTTAGTTTTCAGTACAACAGAACAATGATCTGCTTGAATATTTTGGGGTATTGATAAAATACCTATAAAATTATCCTATAAAAGTCCTAATTGTAATTGATATACAATGGCAAGTCAAAATGTACAGAATGGTAAATGTCTTTGAACTGGGAAATAATCACCACTATTTTGGAAGAAATATTCTTCCAGAAGAAACATTTGCAGTCTAAAATTCACAGTTAACTTAGGTGGATGTTCAGGGCAATGTGTGAACTTCTGCTGGATATACTTACACCAAAAAAGTAGATTAAACAAGGCTAAAGTTAATACTAATTGTTTGTTTTGTTTTTTTTCATTTTAATGTAGTTCAGCTTAAGTAATTCATGGATGAAACCAGATCCCTTTCAAATTACTGAATTGTGACTGAAATGCAAAATAAGCACTCAGACTCCTAAAATCTGGAAGGAAAGGCTCAGGTGCTCACTGTGGTATTTATATTTTAAATTAACTATTCTGTACTAAATTGTGGATTTTGGTGTTTCAATCTTTTTCCCCCAATATTTAAACAAAGCCTTTGCATATGTAAACATCACTTTAAGGAAAATGAAATTCAACATTAGCGTTTAGTTTTCATGGTAACAAATCTCTCACACACCCGAAGTGCTCTGGCAGGAACACGCACTGCTCCTCACGTTCGGGGTTGTTTGTCTTGTGTATTCAAACAGCACTTCTGGGAGTAGAAAGTAGAGGCTTAATTGTTTCTGTTTGAATGCAGTAAAATGAAATAAAATACTCAGTCTTTATTCCAAACAGTTTATGAATTAATAATCGGGCAGTTTCCTCCAGAAAATGTGATACTGTTTCACTGCAGTGTCACACGCTATGAAGACAATGTTAATGGGTCACAGGCCTTTTCCTAATTGGATTTCCAGTTTGAATCTAGGCCTGACAGGGTTGATCATGATAAAAGCTCGTTGTTGCATAATCGTGGATTAATTGGTCTTACCTGCTCTTAGACGCAGTAACCCAAGTGAAACCTCTGCCAGCAGGGAGTCTGAGGGGGGACAGGTGTGGGCTGGAAACCAGCCTGTAATGATGGATCTGCAGGTGGGGTTTATGCCAGGGGAACAGAAATAATTTCAGCATCATATTTAGACAATGGAGGTAAATCAAATCTGCTGCCACTAAATGCAACCACTTTGTAAAGCACAACTGCTAAACAATTTTATGGACTCATTGAGAATCTTTTCATATTGCAAATTCGTGTTTATTTAAAGTGCAAGCTAATGTCTTAATGTGGCCATGATCTCTGAGATTGGTTTGGGGGGCAAAAAGCACAATGTATTATTTGTACTGAAGTGGTTTTCCTTTCAGTCATGCTCTCTTCCCTAGCAGCTCCCCTTCTCTTTTGTTCTTCTGCTGTTTTTGTAAATACTCTAAATAATTTCAACTGAAGTGCTGAATTACAAAGTTTGAAAACACAAGTTTGAAAGCCTAGTTGTAGAATTCTCTTACTTCAAAAACAGACCAAATAATGCTGAAGTAGTCTTGAATTACCAGATACTCAGTGGACAGTTTCAGTTTGCACATCTTTGTACACTTTGCAACATATTTCTATATTTATGTATACAAGTTTTTATCCTCTTTTGTGTATATAGCTCAGATAACCTGCTGTACATTTCAAATTATCCAAAGCAGATCAGCCAGGCAGACACCTGAAGCTGCTTCTGGTTTTGCAGGAATACTTCACTCGTGGTAGAAAGCAAACCTCCCCAGTGTTTCTGTACCACCTGTAAAGAAATTGTTCTCTCGAAGCAGTACAGCAAAAACTGAGATTTGCTGTGATGTAAATCTGTCAAGAGTTGATTTCCACAAATAGCTTGAAAAATAAAGGAACAGATAAACAAAAAGGCTATGCAAGATCACTGTACACTAACAAAAAACTTAGTCATGTTCCAGTGGTACTTGTTAGTGTGAAAATGTTGCCCTATGTTTCCACACTTCTGGTGTACAGTAACTATAATTTTAAAAAAAGTCTGTTTAAATTACTTGTGTAGATAATTTAGGAACAATGCATACAGCTGTGATGTCTCTCTGCCTTTTGTATGTGTATTTTTCATGGGCACAGCTTAAGAAAACAGCCTGAAAAGGATGCTAGTGATAGGAAAGAAATTCACAGGCCTCCTTCACACTTCATGCAAAAATTGTTCTTGAATCCAGCAGATAAAATAATCAGAGAGAGCAGCACATACCCATGTGAAGGTAATGGGTAGGGAGAACACCCCAGTGATGTGCTTCAGAACAGATCACAGGGTTGGTGAACATCAACATATTGCCCTTGGTTTTGTTTTAGTAATAAAAATAGTGATGAGCATGTAGATGAAATAAGAGATATTTTTACTTAAAAAAATTGTATAAAGGGGGAGGGAATCCTCATTTTGAGTGTGTTATACTTGGATTATTGTATATACAGGCAGTTGCTGAGTGATTGGGTTTGTTCAAACATAATATTAATTGGAAAGAGATGTACTCATGAGTTCCAGGATAGGCTTTGGCAGCTGTTTCTTCTGCTGCTGTTCTGTTGTTGACTAAACTTTCCTTGTTCTGATCTGGTTCCTCCAGCTTCTCCTCTGTTTTCAAACTACTAGTTCATGACCAATTTTTGCCTGCCACCACAGCTTTGAAGAAGCAGGGAGGGGAGGGGCTTGCTTTGATCTCAAAAATCCACCCAGGCTAAAATAATTTTGGAAGTAACAATGAAGAGGAGCTGAAAGGGCTTTGTTGGCACAATCGTTTATTTATAGAGTTTTGTTTTCTTTTAATGTAAGACAGCCTATTATGTACTAATTAAGTGTTTTATATTTACACAGTTTATAAAAAGAACGAGGGGTAGGCTGACAATATTTGGAGCACATTTAAGGGTAATTGGATAGGTCCTGTGTTTTATTTGATAACTCCTGTATTGGTTCTAAAAGCACAAACAAACAAGCTAATACATTCATATATTCTTAACCTTGGCACTAAGTTAACTGCTTTTTTGGTCTGGGAGTCATAGCAAGGAGCTCTTTACTATTTGTGTAGTTTATTTCCATTTTTGTCAGGATACACACAGAGTAAGCTTCTAGCCACCATCTGGTAGACAGCCTCAGTGGCAGTAAAAGAGGCTGGATGTGCCAAAGCTGGGGCTGGGAGCTTAGTCAGAACATGCCAACACCTGTGCAGGGGACTGTTCTCATCAGCTGTGTCAGCTACTCCACAGTGCTCGAGATTGGCTCCATTTTATACCTTTTGGAGTGGTCCTTCTCTGTTTCTCTGGAATAAGTTTGTTTTCTTAAATAATTTATGAATGTCAGGGAAGCTTTTAAATTGGAGATTTGGAGCTATAAATGTTGTTCCTAATAACACAAATCCTGTTTTTATTACTTTTAAAGGTCTTCTAACTAATTGAATTAATTCATCATGAATTTCCTGTCAGAAGTATGTTACTGTAATAAAGGTAATGGGAGGAAACAAGAAAAGGGTAACCTTTTTGTCTCTCTTTGCAGCCAGATGTATTTGAGTGTCACTTTAGTATGTCATTGGATTGTTCCACTCAATAAATTAATGGCACAGCTGAGATTTGATTTTATTAGCACTCTTTTTTGGTGAGTCTGCATGAACTCTAATTTGACCATTATTTTTAGCGACACAAGTATGTGCCTGGATTTTAAAAATGAGAGGTTGATCTACTTGTAGTCTGTTTTGTCTTACTGTACTTCAGCTGCACACCCAATCCTTGACAGCCATTTTTGAGCCTTTCAGTTTTTCTTCTCAAACCAGCAGTGACTAGGATTTAAAGCTCTACAAAGGTGTCTGGGTTCCCTGCCATGGAAGGTACTAGAAGTAGATCATGGAATCATGGAATGGTACGAGTTGGAAGGGACCTTAGATGCCTAAATGCTTTTGAGAATTTAAGTCTTATATGCTGAGATCAGGCTGATATTATTGTCTAAGCATGCTAGAGTTAAATAGGCAGCTTCTGTAGCAAGTCAGCTGTCATTATATAATGTTGTACTGCAAAGGTTCATTGTCTGGTAATTAGTGTCTTAATAATCACTGGAACAGATGTAATGCTTTGTTGCCAGTGACAGGGTTCCGATTTTCTGTCCCTGTTTTCCTTCTCCTTTCATTCTTTGCGTTTTTCTGGTGGTGCTCACTGGATCAGGTGACCAGGATGGCCCTGGGTTCAAAGCCCCTCTGTGCAGTGCCAGGGAAGCTGGGTCTGCATTGGGGGGTGTGGGGACATGGCATCTGCTCACTCTGAGTGTTACACGAAATCTTTTCCTGCTCACTCAAGAGCAGGTGACAGTTCCTGGGGGGAATTTCAAGTTTGTGGTAAATGTTAGAGAATCTTCACAGCCTTTCTACGTCTGAATCCTGATGAAATGGTATGGGAATGTGTAAGCTAACTGAATCGTGGTGAGAATTTGTCTGCTTGTAAAGAGGACTTTTACCTCTACATTTCTTCTGCAATTACCCCTGAACTTTACATGTTTAAGGGTTTTTCTGCTCCCGTTTAGGTAACACAGTAAAGCATGGCATGTTCGGGGTTTTTTGGTTTGAGAAAGTTGTAATTCCACTGTTATGATAAAAGATTTACTGCTTTATGAATCATTGCCTTCTACCTTTTTGTTGAAGTGTACAGACAAGCTACAATGCAGATATATAGTACCTATCAGTGTAAAAAATGTTGGTTATTTATTTAGGACCTTCCATTCAGTGTTTTTTCTGTAGAAATTTGAACTGCTGCTCTCAGCTGTTACACTGAATTTCTGCTCTTTGTGGTTGTTTCTTTGCCCCACCCCTCTGAGGAATATACAGGTAATTCTGTGTTCTTCCATCCCTGTGTCCTTTGTGCAGTATTATAACTTAAATGTTTTAATCCTTAAATTAAGAAAAAGTCCCAAACCTGAAATTTTGAAGTGATTCTCTTTCGAGTGTCTGTGATGATGGCAATACATCTTCTGCTCTGTTCTTTATATTCCCTTTAGATTTTGAGTTAGAAAAGGAAGTTTTTGGAGAGACTGTACCCATCAGTTTGGTAGAAGCCTCCAAAAATGTGACTAAGCAATACTGAGGTCACAGATACACACAAATAGCATAAGTGTATTAGCAGTAATATCTTGGATGAAAAAATCCAAAACAACTTAATTTAAATGTAGAAATATGGAGTTAGGATCCTGCTTCTCAAATGTGATTAAGTAATGTCTATTAATTATGCTCTTGCAACATATTTTTTCTTTCTTTTTTTTTTTTTAAATTTTGTCTTACTCAAAAAGTGAGGCCTCAAAAACCTTGAATTTTACTGTGGGGTCCCCTCAGTGCAGTAAGTAACATGTCCAACTTCCAGCATGAGACTTGGCACCAATGAAAAGACGTGAAGTGTTTTAGACTTGCCAGTCTTTCTGGATGATGCATTGATAATTGAATATAGAATAATTGTTTGTGTAAGATGTTTCTTCATTTTAAAATGTGTTTTCTTTCACATGTTTTTGTTCTGAACAAATAAGATAGTTTTAAGAAGCTAATGGTTGGAAGGTAATCCTGAGAGAACAGTCGGAGATGCTGTAATCTCTTTTTTGAAATTCATCACCTGTATATATTTAATGTTTTTTCCGCTCCAGAAAAAGGATAAGTGTGCATTTAATTGTGGGAATGATAGAAATTGAGAGGAATGATGTCTAATGTGTTTTACTGGGCATTACTTTGTTTTCTGTTTTCCTCCATATGCACAAAAAATAATATCTAATATCTAAGAATCTGACAGTGTGATTCCAGGAAATTTCTGGAGGCAGAGTATTGCTGAATTTTTCATCAGTGAGGGTCTGCAAGTTGGAGAGTTGGTTAAAATTTCCTTCAGGGCAATTACAAAGGGAGTCCAGAGATAAAGTTTATGGCTTAAACATTACAGGCCTTGTATTGGATGTGCAGCAATAACTGTGATCACATAGAAGAGTTCTTTACAAACAGATTAAATGCTTTTAGTAACTGCAGTTCCTTTGAGTAAAAAACCATGTTGGTGGTTTTGCAGTTTAACTGTGAAAGCTCTTGCCAAATACTGCCTTCAGTGCCTGCAGAGGGAAGGTAGAAGTACAACAACAACAACAACAAAAAGAAGTAATTTAAGGTGTTGATGTGACTACTGAGGGTAGAAATGAAAGATAAAAGAATGAACTGACAGGTGAAGAAGACAAGGCGGCTCTCTGAGTAAGATGATTTGGTCTTTGGGCACTTGGAAATAAAAGGGTGATTTGCAACATAATGCAGAAATTGATGTGAGCTTGAGGCACAGAGGAGAGCAGGGGATTGTGGACCTTGTGTTTTAGACCAAGTGGCTGTAACAAGTCCATGGTTGCTTGAATACCAACAAGTGGAAGTTTGCAATCCTGCATTCTGGATCAGAAATGAGGAACTGAAGCAGACCTGTCAGCAGGAATAGAATTTATACCCAAATCCAAAGGCATTTCACAGAAATGCTATTTTACTGAAACTATTCCTGTGCTTACAATTGTCGGTTTTACCCTAAGAACACTTTGGAATACATGGCAGTGGGAGTTGGACTTAAAATGGGAAAGGTGGCAGTGCAGGTTTATCTCTTTCTGCATAACGAAATAATTATGTTCCACACAATTTTCCACATGTCATGTAAGTACCTAGGAATGCATGGAAGCTACAAAGGAAGTGAGTGAAAATTTGATAAGAACATGTCAGATGACTGTGAACTACAAGTAAAGAAAGACTGAGACAATGGTACAGATTATAAATGATAAATAAGGGAAGAGAAGACTTTTATGATATAGAATTCTGGAGGATAAAAGTAGAGCAAAAAAGCTACATTTAAATCTGCGTGTGGAAAGGTGTAGCTGCAATTTGTGTGTTGTGAAATCAAGAGAGAATGAGAGAGGGCTTCTGATACAGGTAGAACATTGGCCAAAGGAAATTTAATTTGCCTATTCCTGTCCACTTGGGTTTGCTTTAAAGAGGGATGTGTTAAGGTGGCTTGTTATCCTCAAGCTTTTACTGAAGTCATAGAGAAAGCTGCCAAGAATATGGGGTAAAAGATAAGGACATTTACTGAAACAAGTGAATTTATAATACAAGGGGAAATGAAGTTCAGATTTGTAGTTAATTACGTTTCTTTATGTTATTGTGGTGGATTATATGTAGTGTATTATATGCTCTGTATATTCAAAGGGCAGCTGGGCATAACTGTATGACTTGGGAATCAGGGCTCAGGGAGGGTTTGAACCTCTGTAGATATTCAGGAATTGGGAAAGTTACAAGGAAAAAAGAGGAGTAGATGGAGGAAACAAAGGCAATAGTTTAAGATATAAGAATAATTAAAATAGAGATATGCCCCAGTTGCACCAGGATTTTTTAAACTAATTTTGTATGCTGCAAGGTCCTGTGTGCTCTACTGCAGAATTCCTTGGAGTATTCCCTTCTCAGCCTGCTTTTTCTCACTAGTGTCTTACTCTTCTTTCATCCAGATTGTGTTTTTAGTTTTCCTAAAGTATTTCTTAACCAGAGTTTCCCTCTGGTAATGTCCTGTGAATGAGAACAGGCTGGTACAGCCTGTGATCAGATAAATGGTGAATTTTTCTGGGTAGGTGGTGTTGCATTATCTCTCTCCCTGTTGTAGAGTTCTGGTGATGTCTCTTCAAGCATTAGGTTCCAAACTGCAGTCACTGAATCCAGTGGGGTTTTACCCACTTGTCTCATAACTGGCTGTACCATTACTCCGAGTGCACAGAGAAATATCCATATATGGCAGCCTTAACAATTAATAAAGCCCATGTTCTTCATACTCATCCTGTGCTATAGCTACTGCTGACTGAGATTTGCCATCTCCAGTAGAAGCTTTGGAGCTGTTATGACAGTGCCCAAGTGCCCCAATACAGAATGAGATTGCAAGTTGTCTTCAATCTTTCTGTCAATGAGCAGCTGGGGAGAATTGGTTTGGGATATCCCCTCTGATTTTGCCAGAGAGGATGGAACAGAAAACTGTGGCAGGTGAACAGTTATTCTACAGTTTGTAGAGAGACTGGAAAAGACAAATAGCATCTGGTTCCATCTCAAAATTGAGTGGGTTTTGAGGGGCTAATGGTAATAAAAAGCAATACAAACTGTTACTTACATTCTTACTAAGGATATATGATTTTGAATACAGAAAAAGAACAGATCCATTGGCTAAACAATTGCTGTTTTTCAGAGGAAAATTCATTTTAGGTCCCCATGCCATCTGTCCCAACCCACATGAACAAATTACCTTTCTATTGAGAGTACATGGACTAGGCTTCAAGAATTGAATAAAATCTTGCAGTTCTCCTACCCCACATGAAAGCTCAGTGTTTCAATTTTGTAACTCGGGAGTCAGGTGGTGATAAACTAATTCTATTTTTTCATCTCCTTCTGTTGTAAGAAATTGTCTCAGGGAGATTGTGCCAGCAATCTGTGGGTACTTTCAAAACTATATTTAAGATGTAAAAAGTGACTCAAGAAATGGAGGAATAGAGTGATAGAGAGAACTAAAAATTGTATATGATTAATACTAATATTAATGCAAATTATCCCAGATGTGGAAGATATGATTATGGAATTGTGCAAAATCAATGTGAATAATGTTACTAATAAGGTTGAGTCTGACATGCAGCCTTAAATGGAGAATTATCAAATATTTCCAGAGATTTTTTTTTTTTCTTCATAAGCTATTTAGCATTCTTATATATGACTTGGGAGAAAAAAAAGAACCTCAAATTTGATTAGAGTTTTGATTCAGAGCTACTGATCAAGTTATCAAATAACACACTGGAGAGGTCTTATTGCATGAAGAGACCAGGAGGGGAAGTCTGGATCAATTAGTAAACTGAATAGAAATAAAAGTGTACTTTACTACAGTGGCTTTTAAATTTCACTGAATCATAGAATAGTTTGTGTTTGAAGGGACCTTTAAAGGCCATGTAGTCCAACCCCCCTGCAATGAGCAGTGTTGTCTTCAACCAGGTTGGGTTTAATTAGGAGGTTCTTCATCACTGACTATGACAAAGGAAACAAAATACGTATTTAATAGCCCTGTTTACTTAGCAGACAAATGTAAAATAGAATTTAGCAGATGAAAATTCAATCTAAGAACATTCTGGGTCAGACAGAGTGTCGATTTTGAACAAAGAATGTAGTTGGGTGTTTCACAAATGTACTGGCAGTTAGAGCCAATTCTTCAGTCTTGAAAAAACTGGCAATTTATAAATAATGGGGTTATTTTTTAAGCTATGACTAGCTCAAGTAGAAATTTAATTCAAGGAAGTGCAAGGACTTGGGGCTTATGTGGTCCAAAATCAATGACAGACAGGTCTGGCTTCCTAATCTGTCTTGCTGAATCCAGAACAGGCTGACTTCCTCACACCTTCAGGCAGTTTTTAGCAGTTTGGGTTTCACTGCTGGCACGTTTGGGAAGTCAGTCTGGCAGTACCTCACTTTCATATTCTGCAGTATCCACTTCCTGCAGTGCTGAAAGTATTCATGGTGGTTAACTGGGATAGATAATCAGCTTTAGCACGGCTTGATATAGTACTTACTGCTTGCAACTATGGTAATCAATTAATTAGCTCTTTATTATAAAAAATCCATTTCTCTCCAGTATTGACAAGTGGAGTGCTTTGTACCTGCTTGTCAGAGTACTCTTACAGCTTTGTTTTCATTATTTCTCATTATGTGGAGCTTGATATAATGGTTGCTTGCTGTCCTGAAATGGAGTCAGTATGATTAAGTGCAAACAGGGGTAACATGGACAGCATCTGTAACGGGTAATTGCAAATAAATCAATAACTAATGGGCCCTGAATGTGTTTACCAGTTCATTGTAGTGATCTATGGACCTTTGTAAACCCTGTGTGCCTTATAACAGTTATTGAGATGATTACAGTGTGTACTTTAGTCATGTGAAAAATCAGTGTGTGCTGGCTACTGGGAACATAAACACAGTTTGATGTTCCTGTAAATGCCTTAGAAGCAGAATATTAATTTGAGGAAAAATGAAACCTTTTTGTTAATAATTTCAGCCTCTAGTGTCGGTATTTGGATATTACTTGTGTTAGGAGAATCTTTGGGAATAGATACATTTCTCTCTTATTAGAAGCAGAAGATGACACTGTCAAACAAAATTATCAAAAAAAAATAAGACTTTTCCCACACTCTTTTACCTTTTACAGTGCATGTTTTAGAAATAAAATCGAAATTACTTCAGATGAGCTGTACTCTGGAACATCTGTAGATGAATGTATAGTCTTGTATTTCTTGTATTGATGTTTTGTGGAAGAAAAAAATCACCCACAACAGGTAATAATAGTTAAAATATGGGAAACACTTGTTCTTTTCATGCTAAGTTCCCAAACAGTGGACAGCAAGTGAGCTGTTCCTGGCTCTAACCCTGGGGTCTTGAAATCAGTTCAAACTCTGCAATGGAAAGAATCTTACATGAGGCATGGATGTTATATAGGGTGTGATTTAATAAAAATGATACCATAGTATCTATCATATCTATATCATAGTATCTATGATACTGTACCATAATCACTCTCTCTGATCTGGGAGGCTTTTTCTACATTTGGATCTGAACATGTCATGTTTGATAACTAATTTCTTGGTTCACGTGGCTGTTCCAAGAAAGCAAACACACAAACTTATTTGCAGAAAGCGTCTAAATTTTTTAGTTAATTCTACTGTAGGATACTTCTCTAGTAGAGAAAATTCATATTGGTTGCTATGAACAATTTTTAAAATATGTATAAAAAAACACAATACTGCAACATACTTTGAAGGATGTCAGAAAACTGAAGTAACTTGATGTCTGTCATTTAATCAGCATTGCCTCTAACATGGCAAATTGTGGGGCGTATGCAGCGTGTGCTGCTGTAACTTATAATATTGCTGAAGTTTAATAGCGCAGTAATCAAAATTTAAAGCTGCAAAATAAAATTATAATTGGAAGAAGTTGCTATATTTTATTGCCCTGTTGTTTGTTTTAACGTTGGTCATAAATTATAATAGCTTTTCAAGCATAAGCCTTTTAAAGGAAGGGATAGGGAATATCTTTGGAAATAGCACGTGGTTATTCGTGGCTTACAGAACTGCCATGAAAATCCAGGCAATTGCTTGTGTGCCTCGAATCATCATAATTTATTGCAGCATTTTCACTAATGTTATTTTTCTTCTCCTTGGCAAATGGGCCAACTGAGTTTTGTAACAGTTTGCGCTTGTTTATACAAGATTAAGTTCTGTATGTAGTTATGCTGTACATCTGTGTTGTATGAATATATTGCTTTGTGGCTTGTAAAAGGTTGATGATCTGTATGACTTAATATTATTTTTAAAAATGAACAGGGGTGTGTTCTCTTATGATTTGGTGATAGGATGATCACAAGAACCAGGGCAACTCTTTGGGAATCACTACTAGTTAAATAGTACTGAATTTATTCTTTCACATGTGGTGATTTTATGTTCATAACTCCCATTAATGGCAATCAGAAATAGAAATTTAAAATCCAGGCGTATCAGTATAGACTTTGTATCTCGGAGTTGTAATAATTTTAAATTAAGAAATTCAGTTCAATTACGTGTATTAAGTTCAATTCCGTCCATGAGGAAGCGGTAAATTAAAAGTTGGATGATCATTATATCACTTTATTGAGATGGTAATATGAACTTAGCACTCAGACTTATTAGGACATTCACGTACTGGAATAATTTCACTGTGGCTCCTCATTCACCTTATTAACTCAGCAGACTGCTGGGCATGCAATATGCTGTAACAGACAAGATGAGTCAAAAGAAGGGGTTAAAAATATATTTGATGAGGTAGCTGTGATGGTAGAAGTGTGGGAAGAAGCTGGGTGGGGTATTTCAGTACAGCACAGACATCCTTTCTAAGACAGAACAGGTCCTCAGTGAATAGATGGTTTTTCAGGACTTTTCCTTCTCTGGAGAAATTCTGTCGATCTTTATGAAGTTTAAGGGTTTGTCTGACATTCAGTGTGGCTGCAGAGCATCTGAAATCTCCTCGTTGTTCCATGGTCAGTCTGGAGCAAGGCTCAAGGAGCTGTTCTATGTTGCTCAGCTCTTGGTCACAGAATCCCAGAATAGTTTGGCTTGGAAGGGACCTTAAAGCTCTTCCAGTTCTCACCCCCTGCCATGGGCAGGGACACCTTCCACTAGAGCAGGTTGCTCAGAGCTCCAGCTTTTTTGAACATTTTCAAGCTTATCCTACAACTCCAAGGTCTCAGTCTCCTCGGGGTGACTGTGCAGTCACTGGGAAGTTGCCTCTAGAGCACCAGTTACATTCCAGTCCCCACATTTGAAACGGCTCAGCCACAGCCATGTTGCTTTAAACTGAGAAATGGGATTTACACAGGCGTTTGTGAACAAGTTTGAAAGTTTTAGCAGAAGCTAAAATATTGCAGTACTTTTATTCCTGTAGGGTTGGGCAATATGTTTGGCGTAGAGTAAGTTTGTTCGTTTTTTACCGTTACTCTCTGAAATAGTGGTGATAAAGTTAAACAAGCTGTAGTGCTGAAAATTGGAAGAAAGATATTGCATTTCAGCGATGGAGCTTTTTATAATTGTTAGCTTCCTCTGTTTTTTTCAAACCTCTCCAATTATTAATCATATAAAAATATGGTTTTAATAGCCACAATAAAAGAAACAAAACTAGTGAAGTGCTGCAGCTTTAAGTTTATCCTTTTAATAGTAGAAAATAATTTCTGTGACTCTCTCAATGAGAGCTCCAGTCAAAAAGTGATTGAATGTCTGTGTTACAGTTAGACATTCATAGTAGTAGAGCTTTCTAGTTTCTTTATTGCATAGGCAATGGCCATAAGAAGACTAGATTTGGCAGAGCCTTAAAACTGAGATTGTCAGGAGCAATTTCAAGGGTAAATTTAGTGTTAGCACCAGTTCACAAACTGTCTGAAGAGCTGCACTAGCCCTGAACTTGAAGACACAACAGTTTTACTATTGCTTTCTTTTAATTAATCTGACTTTTATTACCTATTACATATTATCTTCATGATTTTTTTATTCAAAAAAAGGAAAAATTGTCAGGGTTATAAAGTGAATAAGCAGGATTTATGTGGCCACAGCCTTTGTAGCTGAGTTTTATGTTTTTTATTAGCAAGCCAAGCAAGATGTAGCACGCACTAAAAGTTTTACTACATTCTCCTGCTATTGCTTTCAAATTCCTTTCCTTACATTTCAGATGTTTAGAAAATAATTGTGGTCATGATTAACATAGTAAAATACTGTGTAAATGTGTTGTATTACAGTTACTGTGGACACTGGAACATTTTGAAATGGAGTTGTTTCAGTATTAATCATACAGTGGTGTCTATTGACTATTTGGCTGATGCATTGCACTGAGTATCTTCATTTCTTTCATACTCTTCTAGAAAAGGATACTCCCACAATTACAGAAAATATTTAAAAAAGATAAAATCATCCACAGCTACTATATTTTATGTCAATTTTCCATCACTCTTACAGCAAAGCATTTAATATTAATTTAATAGTTTCCTGCTTAGTATTTGGTATCTTCTGAAGCCACCTACCTCCAGTGCACCAAGCTCGACTTACTCAGAGAACAGGGTTTTCATCATCAGAAAGAGGGAAACAGGAACAGATTTGAATCTTTCTTAACTTACTTTGGAACTGGGGTTTGAAAATTCCATAATTTGCTTTTAAGTGTTTTCACATTTACTTTATTTTTGATAGTCTGAAAACAGACTATCAGTCTGTCAGACAGATTCATTCAGTGTGAGCGATTACAACCAAGGTTATTTTCATTCTTACTTATATATTTCTATTTTAAGAATGTCTTGTTTATTTTTACCCTTTGAATGTATGAGTTCTTAGTTACCTCTGAGTTGTTTTGAAAGCTGTGAAGGTTTGGAGAAAATCTGAATGTAAAACTCAAGTCCTGTTGTGAAAACTATATGTTTAAGAAGGAGCTTCTGAGTAGATCTACTGACTTCCATGGGAATGCTTTGATATTTAAGAAATAAAATGTGGCAATTTCAATATATTTAAATGTGTTTAAAAAGAAAATATGCAAAACATATCCTCCATAATACAAGGCTATCAGATTTTCCAGGAAAAATAAGCAAACAGTTATTAAAATTCTCTTTAACTTTGTGTAAAAACAGCATTTCAGTGGTATGTCTGTAACTATCAGTGATTAGTGCAGTACTTTTTCTAAGTACAGAAGAGCAGAGATAATACTGAGTCTTGGGTGAGAACTGAGGATAGAGTATTTTCTTGAAAATATTTAGTGGTACAATTAGGCTTGTGTGAGTCTTGGATGTAGACAGTAGCTATGCCTTAAGAAGAATTTAATCGTCATTGCTTTCTTCTCATTTCTGAACAGAATATCTAGTATTTGCTTTTTAAATGGAATGTGTGGATACACTAGCACCTGTGGCTGGCTGGGCACCTTGTGCATGTCTTAACTGCAGTCTTAGAATGACCTTCACCGTTTTCAAATGGGAACTACTGATGATAGTCATCAATTTTGGCAAAAGAAAAGATTGCTCCCTCTCCTCCCTCACACAGTTGCATAGTGAAGCTACTTCTGTTTGCCTTCAATTTTTAACATCTGAGCGAGGAGAAACGTAGACTTTCATGTAATAATGATATAGACAAGGTCAAGCTGTGATTTAGACGAACTGATTTGGATGTTTTCTGTTTTCTATTAAACTCCACTGCATTTTTCTCAGCTGTGAGATGATTTAGATCAGTTCCACTTATCTATTCATTGCCTTCTGTATGTTTTGACAAATGAGTCTCTTGTGTCTTCCCCGAGGAAAAAGAAAGGTGTAGACTTGCTCTGAAGAGCCCTGCTATCAGAAAAGAAAAGGCAGTCTTACTGTAAAAATCAAAGATAGGAGAAAAAAGAAAGATTTCCAAGAGCTTTAAGGGTAAATTGCTTTAATTGCATAACAGTTTCCATCAAGACAAGATTTGTTTCATTCGGAAAAATTAAGGAATGGTTTGAGACTCCGAGGATATGAGTTGAGTTTAGCAGCTGTGCCAGAGAATTTCAGCTTGGTCTGGGGTAAATTGTAAATCCTCATATTGTTCAGACTCCTAAATAAAAAGGAAAAAAACCATATACACACAGCACAAACAAACTATAAAGGGAAGGTATTTGTCTTCCTTCTGGTTTGGTTTTTGTTTTCAAACCTGTGAAGTGTTGGGGCATGAAATGCCTTTGAGTTCCTTGCAATCCTGACTTTTGTAGTTTACTGCCTTTTATTTTAGAGAGCTCTGGAAATACTGTGTGTAAATAGCCTGAGAGTCATGGCAGCTTTCTGTGGGTGGCTGATAGGCTGTTACACCTGTGTCTTTAGATAAGGGGTAGCGTAGCTGTGAAGTGACAGTTTGGGCAGTGACAATGTACTGTCTGCTTTTACCTTTGCCAGTGACATTGTCAGAGGACACTGAGAATGGGTTTGGTTCACAGAGATTCTTTCTGAGATGCTTTTTTGAATGCAGTGTTCCTTGCCTTTGATGATAAAGTAATGGGGTGTTTAATTTCACAGGCAGGAAGGGCATAGCTTTCTCTTTCATATGGATGTAAGGGAAGCTTAATAGGTTTTCATGTTTGTCATAGTACAAATGTCTAGTACATGGCAGATACAGGAGCGAACAAAACCGTGTTATATTGCTTTGACTCCTTAGCACTCGGTACATTTTCCTGAATTTTGGCATGCACATGACTCTTCCCAGTGCTGAAGTAGCATCAGACTTTGCAATCAGTGTTTGCAATAAACATGTTTCACAGAGCCTTGTTATGCAAGGTCTCAGCTTGTATAATAGATTCTCTGTTCCCCTAAGGATTTAGCAATTGGAAATAATAGAATAAAGTTTAAATAATGACACTTCATTGCCCAAATTTGTTAGGGGAGAAGAGCTGTCTTTGTATTAGCATTCTTGAACATTTTTACTGTAGGAAGCTTTTAGGATAAAAATACCACATTTATTTTCTAAGGATAAATATTTGTATCTGGGGAAAAATAATCTATATTGACCTTTAATTTCGTAGGTAGCTTGTGTTCCTTTTGAGGAGCTCAGAACATACATACTGAGCAATGCCTCACATAAACTGAAGTTCTGATACCTTGTTAAATGAAGACAGTGATAATCTATCCTGGAAATACTGTGAGAGAACACCTTAGGCTGGTATTGCATCAAAACTCCTTGGTAGCTTTCTCAGGCAGGAAAACAACTCAGAGGAAGACTTGATAAATTCACCCTGTGACTGCCACCTGGTGTGTGCTGGAGAGCTCCTGAAATCAGCATTTCATGGGGCCAGGACGAGCAATACCACTGTTGATGCCACTCAGACCCTGCAGTAGGAACCACAGCTTTGAATTGTCTCAACAGCTGAGGCCAAGTGCCTTGTTCTAGTAGAATACAGGATTATCACTGCCAAGAGGAAAAAACTGTAGTTTCAGAAGTACTTCAGATAGTCAGGAATGGTAAAAATATTAATATTTTATATTATCCTCTTTTTATGATATTTTTGAATGTTACAGCAGTCATTTCCAGCAGTAGTTCCTGAAGTAGTATCTGGGGATTGTTTTCTACTGGAAAATGCAAGACTTTCAGTCACTTCTATTCAGACCACCTCATCTTTCCTAGATTTGTTTCACTCTGAAATGACTAAGTCTGGTAGCATTTACTAATTGGTTTGGCTCCAGAAAGTGAATGAGAACAGTTTGCAAAAAGCATGTTTATAGTATGTCTTTTTTGCTTTATAATTTTAGTTGTTCAAATTTGCAGTGCTTGAAAGGTGAAACTTTGTCAGACAAGGAGTACAGAAAGCAAGATTTGCATGAAGGCAGTGACACACACTGGGACTATACTCACTTCTAGTTAATCTCCTTACTCTGCTCTTTAGTCTGTATGTAATAAATACCACAGATTTATTTTCATCTTTCCTAACTTTGGAAAATCTGTGGATTTTTCTTGAAATGGACTTCAGAGATCTGCGAGAATAGTAAGGCTGAAACACAATCAGAACTTGGCATGCAATTCTATAAAAATCTGGAACTTTAGTCACAAACATATTATGATTCCTGCCTATATTAACAATGCCAGATTAAAGTAACCCTTATTTATTATCTTGTGATTGAAACCACAGTCCACTGAAAATGTCTTCCAGGTCTTGGGTCTGTAATAGATGTGCTCACACTGATCATTAAGTCATTAGCTTAATTATCTTCATAATCATTTAAAAAGTTTGACTCTGGTTAATAGCATCCTTGTAGAATGTGCAGTTTGAAGAGCTTCTGAAATGGGAGACAAAATTATATTCTTTTGATAGTTTGTAGTTCTGAAATTTGCTGTATGCTCATTCCTACAAATTAACGGGGTGGCTCCCACCAAGTTTAGTGCAAACAATTTTTTAAAAAGTTAGTGGTTATCCCTGCTGTGTGTGTGCATTTTCAGGTTAAAATACATTCATTTTATTCCCTTTTTAATCTTACTGGTTGATGGACATTTTCAAGAGTATGGCAATTTCAGTCTTTCCTTTAAAGCTTCTCACAGCAGAATTTCCTAAATGTTGCAAACACAAGCCATCAGCCAAGTCTTCAGCAAACTGTGGTGTCTTGGGAAGTGGTTTTGTAATGACTGGTGCAGTCCTTAAAATATATTGTGCACTGTTGCCCTCCTTACATTCTTTAATGACAATCTATTTTTAATAAAGCCATTTAGCTTGGTTAATTAGAGTTAGTAATAAATCTCCTAGTCTGCTGACTAATGTTAGACCGCACTCAAGGAAAACGAGGCTGCAAGATGAACTGCATGTATTTTGACTTTTTGTGAGTGTTACACTTGCAAGGAAGATCTTTTGAAGAATACAGTGGCTTTGCCTGTTAATGCAAGTCATAGAGCTAACCTCCATGGAAAATAGGGATAGAGAGCGAGTGGAAAAATGGAAAATAGCACATGCCAGTAACCTTGCAGAGCGGGGCTGATATAAACCTTCATTCCCAGTTCTAGTCCGGTGTTTTGTCAGTAGAATGCCGGTTTCCTTAGCCAGTTTTTCCCATGAGGCTTCTTGCAGCTGCTGATGTTTCTTTCTCTACAATTCATGTGAGATGTGATGCAGTTTCTCTTCCCTGCCTGGTGTGCCCGGAAGCTTTCTGGTCCTTGTCCTCAGCTTCTGAAGTCTCAGGTCAAAGCAGATCCCTGTTAATCCCACCTGAACTGGCTCGTTGTACTGTACTTCACTAAGCCAATGGAATTCACTCTTGGTCTCCTCAGCTTTTCTGTGAGTGTCCCTGGAACAGACTAAAGCCTGTGCAGGCTCACAGATGTTCTCAGCTAAATTCTATATGATCATACTTGTCTAATCTGCTTTTTGGGGCCTGTTAGCTGTGCATAGGTGAGGCCAAGTGGACTGTGCAGTTGTGACCTCAGACTGTGATCTGCTTCTGGTCAGACTGTACAGTGTCTTGCAGTAGGTCAGAGACTCACTGTGTACATAAATACATGCATTTAATTCTGGCAGTTTAGCTCTGTCACCCAGTCCCATAGTAACAGCTTTTTCTTTAGTTTTGGTCATTTTAAAGCATGTGGTTTAACTATTTGTGATTTTCAAGCACATAGTTAACCATTACAAATAAATTGATGCTCAAATATAGAGTCCTGAAAAAGGACTTTGCTCCAGGTCTGTAACTGATTGTTCCAGAGGTGCAGATCCAAGGTAGATGCTGTCTCCCTGGTTTGCTGCTTTGGAGAGGCTGTCAAAGCTGCATATCCAGAGCTGCCTGTTACTGTAGTCCACGTACAAGCTTTTTTCCATTTATAATCCTAGTAGGAAGTGTTTCATTTAGTTGATAATTCATTAATTACACCACAGGCTGGGCTGCACTAAGCTTGGTAGTACAACTCAGCTTTATTCTTATCATCTCCAGTAGGGGAGGTAAGCCTAGGGAAAATACAGAGAAGAAGATAAAATACAATTTGGACAATGGGAGTAGTTCTTCAGGTCCAAACTGAAGGAGCCTTTCAGCTGCTCATTGATGAAATGGAAAGGTTTATAGAAGTTAACTTCTTCTAATAGTAGGACAAGTCACTGTGTCTTAAATTGCTAGTTTTAAACTTGCTGTTTAACAACTTCAAAACATTCTGTTTGAGGAAAATCAATTAATTTACCTGAATTTTGACTTTAACTTTTGTCTGTCTTCCACAAAATAGTTACTAAAACAAGAGATTTCCCTGAATTTAATGTAAGGGATTTTATACTAATAATTCAACAACCTCCTTTTTTGAGCATCATAACTTACTCTAGTAGCAGGTACATAAATGGCATGAACAATACAAGTATCAGGCTGAGGTTTTGTCACTTACACCCCTATTGTTACATGAACTATTTTGTGAGTATAAATGACAGAAAAACTTTATTTGCCATTTTTTATTATCTCTCACTGCATCCACAGTGGTGAGTGTCTTCTTTCCCATTACTGGTGTGTTGAACCACCTAAGTGTTTTTTTTTCTGTTTTGGAGGAAGAAGGGGTTTTGCTGGTATGAACAGTGAATTCATACTTAGTTACAGATAATGATTAGTACTGATGGTTGATCTCTTTCTAGAGCAATGCTATATTCATATAACTGCCCAGAAGTTAACTCATAGGAATATAATTTTTAAAGAACAAACTAAGTGTTCAGTTGTTTGCTATAGACTCCAGTCTTACAGTTATACCTGCAGTAAGCTTTAACAGTATGTATCAAAATTAATAAAATCAGGATAACAGTGATTTAAAAAATGATAAAAAATGAATAGAGGGGAAAAATAGAGGAGGAAAAAATAAGGCAAAATTGTATTTTCAAAATAGTGGGTAGTACATTGTATGAAGTTATGTAGCGTTTCTGAGAATTGATAATTTTGTGTTTTTCTCCAGGATTCAGAGTTCCCTGTTGATACTGAAGTGAACACATACCTTGAGTGTGCTAAAGAACATACTCAACCCCTGAAATCTGGAGAGTATCAACTGAGCAACATTCTAAAAGTGCACGACTTGGCAGTGAGCTGGTAGGAGCCATTAACGGCACATTAATTTTATTATGTACGTGTTGAGTTTTATTTTTCAACAGGTCATTGAGAAGCATTTACTGTAAGTAAATTTCTGAAAAATTATTGGCAGCAGTCCAGGGGGACTTTGTCTCCTGAAAAATGTGAAAGGGGGAAAATGATCGTGAAATGTGGTGGGAGTGTAAATACAGTAAAACTCCTGGGCAGAACTGTTTACGGATTGAGATTCATCTGTTGTGTAAGAAGGGTGGGATTTATAGATATGAAAATGGAAACCAGAGATAACTGTAAACTCAGGTTCTAGGAAACTGAATTATAATGCTGAATATTTTTGCAATTTGTATTGGATTGCAGTTTATTCCCTTGGGTCAAAAAACCAGAAGAGTTTAAATGTAGATTAGCTTGAGCGTGCAAATAGCCTGTAAGCAATGACATTTCAGGGCTTGTTAGCTGCAGCTGAGGAAGAATGAACCTAAAAATGTTTTTTAAAAAGTTAGACCTTGTAGCTAAGTTCTGACAATTCTGGCATATTGTCTAGGTATGAATATATTTTTAAATTAATGTTAATATACTTTTGTCATTTGCATAAACGTTACGTAGGTTGATGCTGTTCTTGCTGTACTCAGAGTGCTGGTAGATCACTTCTGAAGGTATTTCCCTAAAGAAGAGCTGTGTTCCTACACTTAATCAAAGAAACTTAATTTCTTGCTATATCCAAGAACCATAATCCAGTGTAGTTATGCTTTAAGAGTCAAAAACTTGGGCAGTATAAATCTCACCCAGATGAAGAATTTGACAGTTGACTGACTCGTTAAAAAAAATCAAGTGTTGTGAAGACAGAGGGGGTACCATGTAAACAGGACACAGAGTCAGAGCCAAGGGAAGCAGTGGCACACATGGGTGGGTACATGATAATGTGGGCATAAGGTAAGTTGGCTGTGAAAATAGAAAAAAGATCTTTACCCATTTAATAATTATAATGCAAAGGTCACAGATACTTTCTCGAGGTGACTGCCCATATTTTGCAGTCAATAACCAGCACACTGCTGGGAGCTTTGGCCTCACCAGGCAGGCTTCTGCTTAGTCTCAACTTCAGTTTTCTGTCTGGTTTTGAATAATGCTCTCCCAAATAGTTTAGTCATGTTTGTCCTAGCATGAAAGAGAGCTTGCAACTGGTGTCTCTGTGCTGCTCCTCCAAGGAGGCTGTAGGAAATCCACCCGAAATATTAGTGGGCTCTTTATCTGGAGAACACCAAGTTCAAGAAGAGTGTGTTTAAAAAATACAAACTGAAAAGAAAACCAGTCTGGAGGAGGAAGAGGAAGATACTTCCATACTTGGAAAAACTGGAAGATTTTCAATGGATCAGGTAGAGTAACCATCAGTCACACTGTTGTAACCTGTACAGGCTGCATCAGCACCAGCTGTACATCATGGCAGGCTGCAGATGGGCAAGGCTCAAGCCTTCTTATTCTTTGCCTTGTTAAGTCTCCCTTTACCTGTAGAGGAAGCCAGATTTGAGTTGCAAATTACTCCTGAATGTTGTTGCAAACTACTCGTGAATCTTAGAATACATAATGTGTAATTGAAAGTATTGGAAGCACATGAACTAGTCAAGAAAGGAATTTCTATCAAAGCTTTTCCATTATCTTGCAGCTGAACAACAGATAAATATCCTGCATGTTCATGTTAGACTATTCCTTGTTTTCTTTATCTTTCTTGAATTGTATTTTTATATCTTAGTGAAAGCATTTTTGTAGATCCTTACATCCAGTGCTTCTAATTATTGCTGGAAGAGATACTTTCATATGCTGAGGAATTCTAAGTATTTTTTGCAATCGATAACTGGATATCACACCTTAAGGATACAATGCCACTTGAGAAAGCAATTTACAAGAATAAAAATAAATTGGATGTCTTTAAACTTATTTGGAAACACTTTAGAACTTGGTTGGAGAAACAGCAACTACACTGAAAAAAAACCTGACAGTGAGGATGTGTATTTAGTTTCATATACTGGAAATATGACATTGACTTTCATGTAAAGATAATGCTTAAAAGAAAATGAGAGTCTGAGGTAGTGCTCTAAAATTAACTGAAATGCTTACTTAAAAAAATGTGATAATATAAAAGCAGGTGAAGAACAAAAGAATATCAAAATGTTCTTGAACAAATGTAAACAATGTAATGGAACTTTTCATTTGCTAAAAAAAAACCCTGTGTATGTGGTGGGCCATAGTTCCTACATGGTTAACTATGTCTGAAAAAAAAAAAGCACTTAAAACTTATTTCAATTAACAAAGATTTTTCCTGGCTGAATACTACTGCTTAAAATCAGTCTTTTTAAGTAATGGGAAAATAAGACTGTCTTGTTTCCCTTGTTAATGCTAAAGGCTGTGTTGTAGGCTGGTTTGCCTTTTTCCGACCATGTTTCCTACAGTAATTTTTTAACACCCTGCTCAGTTTCAGACAAATTTGGCAGAGCAATAAGAGAGTCAGAAGTCCTGAGGTTCCCCTGGGTTTCAAGAGAACAGATCTCTGCTTAAGAAAGGGTCACTTTTAGGACCGTGTAGGCTGCAGGTGGCTAAGAACTACAAGAGGGAATAGAAGTTGCAAGTACTCTATTTTTTTGGGAAGAGCTTCAAATGGAGCTTGTCCCTTATTAGCTGCTATAGAATCCAATCTCCAGGGACACAGCTAATGCACATAGAGCTTGGCTTATCATTTTTAGTTTGACATAGCAGCTATTCAGTCCCAAATCTGCCTTTCCTTGGAAGTCCAAGAGGTTATTAAATGCATAAATCAAGATTTTTCAGAGAAGAATGACTTGGATTAAATTATCTGTGTAGGGAATTAAATAAAAATGGCCCATTTAAAGGAATTCTGAACTCTCACTAAATGTATTTCTGGTAATTATGATTGTCTGTTTGATTTTACAGACACAAGGGGGAAATCCATATCCACTAGATGAAAGTTAATTTTTTCTTGTAGATCATAGGATAGATGGAAAACATTCTGTTGACTTATGAGGCCAGGTTTGCTTTTTTATGACTTAGGTTTTGCTCATGAGAGTCAGTGTATCAGAAAGACAAAAGAATCTGGTTTGTCTGTGGGTATTACTGGATTCCTTTACATTTCCTTAGAAATTGGAACACCTGCAAATCCAAATTCAAGTTTTTACCTGCCATAAAAGTGATGTAGATTATTCTTCAGACCTTCATCAGTATTCATTGAAACGTGTATTGGCTGAGGGGGAGAACCAATCCCTTGGGAAACAATGTTTGTTTTCTGTGAAAGCTGAATGATTCCCACTTTTCAAATCATCAGGTGAGTGTTCCTTTCTGCATTAAGCTCACATTTCTCCAGTGTCCTTTTAAATATCCTGGTAAATCTTATTCTGCCTACAAGAAGCACCGAAACAATATCTGTAATGGCTGAAGGATCTTCTCAAACTTACTTGTTCACTTCCTCCTCGCCTTCTTCCTGCATCTTTGCTGTAACCCCAAAGGGTTTCCAATGGAAGGCACTTCTGCAGTCACCACAGGCATTGCTACATCTGTCATGGCTTATATTGTCTTCACTTGGGAAAAGAAAGATGCCCACAAAAACATGATTCATGCGTTTTTAATGGTTACCACAGCATTGGAAACCAGGACAATATCAGGTATTATTTTGGAGAGATGATTAGCTAAGAGGAAGCTGAAAAATAAGCATTTTTCCCCTTTTTTTTCTTCCCTTTTTTTTTTTTTGCTATTGTTTAATATATCATGGTCTTGTCCTCCTTTTTTCCATTTCCATGCCTCAAACAGAAGTTACAGTCCTCCATTTAAATTTTATTTCATGTTTTTCTTGCATAGTCATTGCTTTGATGCAATTACTGGACTCACAATCAGAAGTAGCATAGAATTCATAAAGTATATGGCCTAATATGTGCACCAGGAGAGGTTTACATTAGATATTGGGAAAAATTTCTTCACTGAAACAGTGGTCAGGCATGGGAACAGGCTGCCCAGGGCAGTGGTGGAATCACCATCCCTGCAAGTGTTCAAAAGATCCGTGGATGTGGCATTTAGGGGACACATTTTAGCAAGAAACCACAGTGGTGCTGGGTTAACAGTTGGACTTGCTGATCTTAGAGGTCTTTTCCAATCTTAATAAGTCTACAATTCTATATTTTAAATGGATGTTTTACCTACTAGGCATACCTGCATAAATAGAAAATACATTGTATATTACTCTTGTTTACATGTAGCCTCATGTTCTCAAATCCTTTTTCCTTGTTTGATAGTTTGTCAAAGAAAAAGATAGAAAATTGCTAATGCTCTGCCTATGCTCAGTAAAAATATGAAGCTGGGAGATAATAGTAAAGAAAAGCAAATACAAAATGTTTGGTGATTATCTCGCCTTTCCTGATGGGCCCAGTGAAAGATAACTTTTCAATAGGGACTAATTCATCATTATATCTTATTGTACTAGTCTCCCCTGTTTTTTATCAGTGGATTCCAGAGAAGACTTTAAAGAACTTGTCTCCTTAGAAACTGTGCAAATTGACTTGCAGCATAAAATTGTGTAATTGAAATTAAAGGTACGATCTCATAGTGCCTCGTGCCAAGTAATGGAGGTGAAGAAATATTGCAGAACCGTGGACTCTCTCCCTCTTTAGTTCCCATTTACTACTTTTTCCTCCTTAACTTATGAATACATATGACCTCACAGGTGCATGTGCACATCACACAGAGAAATCAGCTTTGCAGGAAAGAGAATTGACATGAGTGTTGACACGAGGAACTTCTTTGGAAAGAGATTATAGCCTTAGGTTTGTGGTAAAATGAGGATATTGATGTGCATTGTCTCTGTTGAGTTCCAGATTTTCTTTTCATACAGTAAGGTCGTGGGGCAGAAAGAATCTGGCAGTGTGTTAAGAACCCTGTGTTTTGTTTATGCCAGTTGATACCTGTGCTGAACTCTGTTTTGGTCCTTCATAGACGTAAATCCCACTTTTCTATTTTGTTCCCAAACTTTCACTTTCTTTGAGTCGCCTGTGGGAAGAGCAGGACATTAAGATTGTGCTGTGTATAAATGAGGTAGCAGAAGTAGCACTGCTGATTTTTAAGCAAACGTCTTGGCAGTTCTTTCAGTTTTCCCTCCCATTTGCCAGTAGCTCTGTATTAACATCTCAAAGCAGTTTTATCATGGTCTGTCTTGTCACTCCTTGATTTTCTTTGTGATGCCTGTAGAGTTCTGACAACAGTTACCCTGATGGTTTGCTGAGACTGCTGCCTGTCACACTGACAAATGTTGTCTCCCTTTCTCCTGTGTTCTGCCCATTTGTTTCCATCTCTCTGTTGTTTTAGAGCTGGTGAAGTAATGTCATTTTATTCTATGTCTGAACGATGCCAAGCAAAATAGGGTCCATCTACCAAGAGGTGATCAGTCATATGAATCATACTGTGTCCTTGTGTAACACATGGTAGGAAAGAGGATTTGAAATCCAAAATTCACGTGGAAATTTCCTCTTGAAGAAGAATAATTTAGGGAGGTAAAAAAATCCTTACTAATTATTTCAACTATCTCCTTGCTTCCTAGGGCATTAAAAAAGGTTTTTTTTTTTTTATTAAATTACATTTTTCCATTAACAGTAAAACTTTTTAATTGTACTATCATGTGCTGATTTCTTGCATGAATAGCCAGAGTGAATTGGTGATTTGCATTAGCAACATGAGCTGCTGCTTAATTTTCCTGCAGCTTTTAAAAGTGTACATACAAGCATCTCTTCTGTGAGGAAAGGTGGAGAGAGCTGGGACTGTTCAGCCCGGAGAAAAGGCGGCTCAGGGACAGATCTCATCAGTGTGTGCAGATATCAAAGGGAGGGTGCAAAAAGGTGAGGCCAGTCCCTTTTCAGTGGTGCCCAGTGACAGGGCCAGAGGCAATGCACACACACTGCAGGGTCCCCGTGGTTATCAGGAAATGCTTTTTCACTGTGAGGGCGGCCAAGAACTGGCATGCCTGTCCCAGAGAGGCTGCGGAGTCTCAATCCTTGGAAATGTTCAAAAGCCATCTGGACATGGTGCTGGGCAACTGGCTCTGTGTAGCCCTGCTTGAGTGAGGGGGGGTTGGACCAGATGACCTCTTGAGGGTCCTTTCCAGCCTCAACATTCTGTGATTTAATTATGTATAGGGCATAAACACATACATAAATATGTATAAGTAATATATCTAATAATACTTATTAAATTTGTCTGCTAAATAAGTGTAGACAGTGCAGTTGCAGGATTTGATTTTTGTGTGTGCTGAAATATTCAAATACTCAATTTGGCCTCTTTTTTTAAATATTCAAATTCTCTCTCTTTTCAGAAGCAGGAGTGGAAGCTTGGGTTAATCCTTATCTCCTTGTACATATGGTAAAAAAATCCCTATTTCTCTTATTTTATTTCCCTCTCTCCATTTTATCAGCCTTTGAATATGTTTGAAGGAGCTAATGTGAAAGATGGTTAAATGTAGGGTTAACAAGTAACTTGGTGCCTCTTCCTGACACAAGGGAGAAACAGGAGCTGCTCAGCCTGGGTCACTCTGACAGATCAGTCTGTGTGCTTGCAGTAGAGAGTTTTTTTGTAGTGTTTTAAATTCTTAACTTTAGCAGATATATCCTGTCAAGCGTGGTGGGTACACTTAACATTACTTACAGAGGGATGGGAAGAATATACTGTGTGTGTGCTCAGAGGGCTCTGGGTGTCCTGCCAGCTGAGACCTCGTGCACATCCTTATCTCCCCAACAGTCTTGTGAGGCGGCTTTGTCCTCCTGTGAAATAATTCCTGCAAGATTACCTAAGTGAAAGATCCAGAAATTAAATTCACGTCTTCCAAGTCACAGTCCAGTGCTTTAACCTTCAGTTCCAGAGTATCGCTCTTTCCTATACAAATTAAGCTCTTAATTTCTTTCTGCATTAAGGCCCGCGTTGTAACCGAAACGTTATTTCACGACATCCGGTCTGTTTGTTACCATACGGGCTCTGCAGCAGCTTCAGCACAGTTTGTGTGGAGGAAGAACTCAAGAGGAAAATGTCAAGTGTATTTTAGCTCCCTGTAATGCAGTTTAATAGGGAGGAAGAGTGAGCTCTCCGTGAATAATCCGTGAGAAACGGTGTGGATCACACTCGGGTAAGCTCTGTGAGGGCTCTCTGCTGTGGCAGTGTGCACGCACAGCTCCTGCAGACGACCCTTTCTCCCTCACCTGCAGCTTTTCCTAACACACCAATAGTAAGGGAAGAAAATGGATCCCTCTTCCCGCCCCTCACTTTTTCCTTGGTAAATGTTCCTTCCTGTTCATCTCTAAAGCTTTTGGCTGTCATAGTCTTAAGAAGCCTTTTTATTTCTCATTAGTTCTGTCTGTAGCTTTGGCCACAAGTGATGACTCCTGTGGGAAGGCCTTGGCCATGGCTGTAACGGGCAGTTTGAAACCATGGCAGCAATAATCTGAAGTCATTGTGTTCTTTTATGGTGCACACATGAAACGAGCTGGGCACCTCTGTAATTTTGTTAGCGAACAAGCAGCTTTACCAGAAAAAAAGAAAATTTTCCAGCAGGGTCAATAGAGGGAAAGCACACAGTGTTTTATTTGTCTTTTACTAGTTGTCTTCGTAGTTATTGAAGCAGATTTTGCAGAAAAACCTGGAAGCACTTGTTTGCAAAAACATGATTGTAAAAAGATGCTGTTGTACCTTTATTAAGGCTCTTGAGTATTCTCCACAGACTGAAAGTTATGAGACCTGGTAACTGTCAGCTCTACTAAATTTGTTGGTTTTTCTTGTTATTCCCAATAGTCTGTGGACAGAAAGAGGTTGAATAGATTGGGTGAGTAATTTTCTGCAAAGTGTTTAACTGAAAGCAATCAGCCTGTGGTGATCCAGCTACTCTGAACACCAAATAGACTAAAAAACTAAATATTTAATTCAATTGAGCTTATGCTGAACAGATGTAATTTATGAAAAATGAAAGAAATGGTTTTGACACTTGTCATATGGAATGAAGTACTAACTTTAAAGACTGTTATTTTAAAAACAAGTTTGCTTATAAATGTATTTTACAAAGTGTGAACAAGATGGTGAGATTTTATTGGAATGAAATATATTTGTGAGCTTTAAAAAGATACTAATTTACATAAGGGGATTCATATTGTGGGAATTTTCTTTTAAATGCTAAAATTTTTTTAGAAGGGTAAAATGCTAAACTGGGATTTTGAAAAGGTGAATTATATCATGATGCTTCATTGACTTGGATACAATTCTAAATAATTATCTGCAAAAAGATCCTCAATTAGGGTACAAGACTGAATTTTTCTTGTAACTTGAACAGCCATTTACTTTTCTACTGTATATTTCACACTCATTCAGAACTGGTATTTGTCAAGAAACAAATGGTTTCTTAAGGATGGTTGGAAGCTTTGTTTTGATTCTGTATGTCAGTTTTAAAGTTGTCTAGTATTTGGCAATGAATTTCTTCATGTAAAGAAATATATGTCTTTGGGAAAAGTAATTTTTTTAAGAAGTAAACTTTTTAAGCAGTCTTTATAAAAGACTTAATAAATATTGGAGTCAGCAATAGCTGTACAATTAGTTTATAGATAAGTGGTGTGTTTTCTGGGAAGGTGAGGAGCATTGTGGAGTGATGTTTCTGAGAACCAGAGAGTATTCAGTGCATAATATGTTGTGATAGAGAAGAAGGAAGAGGACCATAAATATATATGACTCTAGAAATGTTATGTATTATAAATAGATAAAGTGACTTACATCAATACAAGAATAATGCCTAATGTAAAAAAATAATCTGAAATAATATGTTAAGGTTGCACTTGTCATGTTTTAATGAGGAATTCAATTTACCAAAGCATTTAATGCATTGCAATTAATACCGTAAAGCACTTTTCATTCATTGATTCTCTCCTGTAGAAATTGCAAATTGATTTAGTAATCCTTGTGATCTTTTCTTATTCTTAGTCTGACCTATGATAAACTGAGCGTGGATTAGAAGCCTCCTGTACTAATGATTCCTTTATGTTGGCTGAGGTAATAGGAATTGAAATCACCTGCATTTCATTTGCAGACCAGTTCCATAACCCGAATATAAAACCTCTGAGGGTTTGGGGTATTTATGGTTGCAGTGATTTAGAGATACAACACTAACACAGAGGTACATAAAAATGGCAGCTTCCATTTGCATAACTATATCTCCTAATCCCTATGGAAAACTCTCCTATCGGTGCTTTATCTTCATATCTGAAGTTTAAAATATTTTCAGTTGTTTGTTTTTTTTTTTTACTATATAAACATTTTTAAATGTGATTTTCAGTTATTAAAATAAACACAGTATTTGAACTGTAGTAGCTTCAGTGTCTCTGAAGAAAAACAAGACAAATATAAGAAGTTTAAAGAAGAAGGTAGGTGTATTTACTCTTGTTGGAATGAGTAACTGCATAGCTGTCCAAAAAAAAAAGAATTATTGGATTGTGGGCAACCTTGCTGTATTGCTGAATGAAAGTTCATAAGTATAAAAGAACAGTAAGGAGAAATACCTGTGAAAACTGCAGGAATGATACTGAGTCTTTCCTCAGGACATTCACATTGTTTGTGCTTCAGTATGGTTAAGATGATACTTCACTTTTAATATATGCTACAGAGTTTTGTCAGATGCTGTCTTTTGTATCTGATGGAATAACCTTTGAACTGCCACAGAATGGTTGGGATTCTCCCACACAGACAAAGGAAGAAGCATAGACATGGTTTTAGCCAGTTGTGGACACTGCACGTGAAGGTGACACAGGGCAAAGTTCTGTGTTCAGAATACTGAGGAATTGCCTTTCCTTTACTCTTCCAGGGTGTGCCTATAAAGTAAGGTAAGAGAGCACTCCCTTGTGGTGTCACTGTATGGAGTGATTGGAACTGCACAGAAAAAGCAGCTCCAAGGTGACAGCTTCAGTATCTTGGGCTCTGCATTCTTGAGCAGGTGCCATTTCTCTTGCACTCGAAAATACACAGTGTTACAGAGCTGTACTTTCAAGACAGGATTATAACAGAATGAAATTTTAAGATCCCATATTTGTGAAATGTCTGGCATGACTGCTAAATGCTGACCTTTTGATTTCCTTACAAATCTGATTATGGAAATTACTTCACACTTGTGCTACTGTCCCAGTGCAGGTGTGCCTGTGTATTTCCCCATTTCATATCTTACATATACAAAAACATACATATTGAAAGTATTCATAAAATATGCATACTGTTTCTTTTATTTTGCCTCCTCCTAGAGATGATTTTGTTTTTATTCCATTCTAATTTCAGTATTCGTGGTAAGTTCTGAAAATAGCGATTTTTGACACACTTGGAACTGTGCAACTGATAAAATTGACAGTAAAAGTAAGAGTTGAACTCAGTTTGAAAGGTGAAGTTGTAAATCTGTTGAGAAGCATGTTCAAGTCCCATGGGAAGAGAATGGATTGCCCTGGGTTTATGACTTGTAATGCTGAAGCTGACTTTAAAAGGTTTGTTGGCCTGCCCTCACCACAATTCCTTCCATGTTCCTCTACTTGTGATTCCCATTTTTAATCTTCCAGAACTATCTTCCTGGATAATTTCCAGCATTAGAAAATGTCCAAATACAATCGATCAGGAAATCAAGCAACAGAGAATCCTGTATATTTGGAGTGCTTTGCTAAAGTCAGCCTTTATGGAGAAAAACCTTTCCAGTAGCTTCACCTCTGTATCTGATGTCCATTTTTCTAGCAGTATTTTAGGCTGGGCTACATATTTCTTGCTGTAGTTAACAGAGCTTGGAATAGCATACCACTGCCAGGAATTCAGTGCTAGATTTTTAACACTTGGGTTTGAAGGAGATGCCATAAAAACAAGAGGCTGTGCACTGTCTGTAGCGGTGCCTTTGTTCCTCCTGACTGTGAGAAGGATGATGTGTCCTCGTGCTGAAACAAGTCCTTAGGAGCTGCTGGAAAATGCATGGCAGTGGTGAGTTATGGTTATGGGTTTATTTACGGGGTAGACTTTAATTGCTGCTGTTATAATTAATTAGGACTGGCATAAAACTAGAAAATTTTGTGAACATCATTATTAGATCACATTGGTTTGTGGGTTTTGCCTCCACTAAGTTCTGTGCAGATCAGCTAAGGAGTAAGGGATCTTAACTAGGGATTTGGGAGCTATGAAATGCAGCAGATGTATGGCAGTAATAATCTTACTTGAATATTTTCACTAATGCAGAAAATTTTCATGGGTTGTGCTCGACTTCAGGGACAAACTTTCTATATCACATAAGTGCTCAAATTCTAATTCAGATCCAGCTTTCAGCAGCTACTCTGCAGGTGTATAAACAAACATCCATACTGCAGGAAAGAGCAATTCTCTTGTAGGGATTTGGACAACATGCCTAGATTTCCTTGGGGATGCTCAGCATATTCCAAAAATCTCATGTCAATTGTACATGTTGCTAAAATTTGAAAAATCTGTGGAGATTTTAGTTCAGTCTTAAACTACATTGTTAAATTCATTTTAGGATTTTTCAGTCATCAAAGTGGGGCAAATGATGTAAGGAACAAACTGCTTCTGTCTAACCAGATAAAAGAACATCTTGATTTTGATTTTACAGTAATTGATACTAAATGCTAGAATAGTAATTGTCAGCTTTTCTTGGATCTCTTTCTTTTCTTGTTTCAAAACAATTAGGTTTACAACTCTAACTTGTGATCAAAACAAAACTGATGGAGATTTCAAATCCCAGGCCCTGGGATGTAGATGTTTGCATTTGAAATAAAAATGTCACCCAGATGAATGTTCGTCTAAGGTGTGATCATCTTTGTTTCCTTCTGAGAGTTCACAGTCATGGAAGTTAATGGACTGCAACACTGGAAACTGAAGTTTCTACGTTTATCAGGACTATTTCCAGACTGAATGTTTGTTCTGTTGATATTTATTTCGTTTGGTTTGGGTTTTTTTTCCTTAAAAATGAAACCATCTGTGTGTGAAATGGCATGTTTCAGGCAGTGGCTGTCCAAAACTAAACAAGTGTATTTATTTAAATTTATGGTTTATAGTTGTCCATATAGCTGCAGACAGGACTTTTTATTTAACTTTATTTTTACATTTTGATTTTAAAATTCATTCAGAAATAGAGGTTATTTTCAATCTTTTACATTAATTTCTTGTACTGAAAAGAGCGAGCTCATGATTTGCTATAAAGGGAAGACTCTTGGATAGGTCCCTGTCTGATACTCAAAAACATTTTCCTTTTAAAATAGTCTTTAAAGTGGCAGAGGTTTGAGAGCAACAAAATGAATTAAAAAACCCATCACCACCTTATTATTTAGGACTGAATGACAGATTATTCCACATCCTAGAAACAGCAGTTAAGAAAGAAAGAGAGCCCTTCAGACGTGTTCTGACCAAAGTCTTTTCAGTGTTGCTGTGACCATTAGACCTCTTAACTGGGCTGTGGAAGGACGTAGGAGAGGAATTTGTTTACATATTTCACTTTTTTTTTTCAAATATATTCGAGTTTTTAAACTTTAAATCAGTGAAGTCCCTGTGCTTCTTTTTGTTACATTTTTGGCTTTTCATATGTTTCAGGCTGGGAAACCAAGCCTCATTCTGCTAACCAACTGTACAGCAACTTTTAAGACAACCTTTAAGATGTTCAGTAAGATTTTATGAGAATTGATGCTGCCAAATGCCAAATAGCCCAAGCACGGCTATTTTAATGTACCCTTCTTATACAAGTGTTTGTCTTAGTAAAATATGTGCATATTTGTATCACTGCTTTCAAAAGCAGAAGCACCATCAGCCAGCAAATGAGCAGCACTACTTGTGTCACCCAGTTAGAAATTTTTCTGGTGAAATTTTTATGTAGTTTTTCAAACCAAATTCATAGAATCATGGAATGGTTTGGGTTGGAAGGACCTTAAAGCTCATCTCCTTCTAATCCCCTGCCATGGGCAGGGACACCTTTCACTAGACCAGGTCGCTCAGAGTTCCATCCAACATGGCTTTGAGCTAAGTAGCATCCTTTAGTTACTCCACAGTATTAACTGGCCTGTGGGGGAGGCAGGGAGGCAAGGAAAGTCTCAGTGTGCTTTGAACAGTGTTTAAATGGATCAGTCACCTCTCAGGAGACAGATAGTGGCAGGGGAAGGACAAACAAGACAACAGTAAATGAAGAAAGAAAGATTGATGGCCACTGAGATCAGTGAGAGTTTTCTGTCTAAAACTGACTTCCCTGGGTTTCTGAGCCTTCAGGCCAAAAATAGAAAAAACCAACAACATTGTTTTAATGCTGTATCCTGGTCTAGTGGTAAGTAAACATCCATGGAACTCAGTGTGCCTCAAAAAATGAAGGAGTAATGCTCGATTTAATAGTTTTTGGGAACTGATTTGAAATCTCTGGCTAAATAATGACATGGGTTAGCAGTGCTTATATGAAAATTGGTACCTTTGGCAATGAAGTGTCCTTCACCCTCATTTTATGTTGCATGTTGTTATAAAGCAAAGGACTGAGGTGGATGGTTCAGGTATCTGAAGTATCCTGCATTGTACAGTGCAAGGCATGTCATTACTGACATAATGGAGCACTTCAACATGTGTGATATTCTGTGGGCTTTAAAGTTACTGTGCAATGAAGTACTTCAATATGCTTTTCATGTGAATACCTGTGCCAAAGTCTGCACTATTGCAGTTATTTGTGGTTCCATTATACAACTTTAGGTGTGTGTATCTGTGCAAAGAACCAACCCCAAGACTTTTCAATCAAATGTTGACAAAGAGGTACTGTAAATACTGTTTCTTAAGAGACTAAAGTCATAACAGAATCCAAGAAGTAGAAAATTAAAAGTAAGGTTGTGCAGGTATTTAAGGTTTTGAAGTCTTCTTGGTTTTTTTTTGTTTTTTTTTTTTTTGTTTGTTTGTTTGTTTGTTTGTTTTCTCTTTTTAGAAAGAAGACATGTTTTATCTTTGACAGATTGCAAAATAAAACTGCAAAATTCAGTTTGATGTCTGAGTTTTCTAATGAGGTTAGAGTTGTGTGACCTTGCAGTTGAGAACTCTGGACACAGGTGAAACTGGGTTGTGCACAGTCATGCTTGGGGGGGTGTGAAGAGGAGGAGGAGGAAGGAGAAGATGAAAGAAAATATGTCAGCTGGTGTAGCTTAAATAGGACAAGGTTGGGATTGTGGTGGCATAACTTGGATAGTCATTGAAATTTTCTGAGTGCGTTTTGTGATGAGGTCTCAAGAGCTCTCTGAATTAAACAGTAGGTGCAAAGTATTTACAAATAACTTCTAATCCATGGGCATCCTCAACCTGGCTTTATGCTTAAACAATAGGCTTGGCAGTGTTTGCTTCCTCCTCTCTTTGGCGTTGGTTTTTATCGTTCTTTAGTATCACTTCTTGAGTTCTTTATTCTCTTTAGACTTTATGTCAATAGTGGTGTAAGGTTGACTCTGTTTCTCTAGTAATTTAGACAGATTGAACCAAATGCTCCATAAAAAGCAAGGAGGGGAGTGCAAGCACAGAGTCCATATGGAAAGGACATACTGATGAAGTACTTTATCACATAGTAGCAGTTATAACTTACGTTAGAGCCACAGCTCTGAAAGGTTTATTATGTGTAATTGTGATAATAAATCACAGTAAATTTCTCTAGCATTTAAAACGATTTTTAAATACCATACTTGTGTAAGCTTTTTTGAAACTCATGTGGGAATTATTTAATGTTAAACTGAGGATTTTGGTGTTTTTAATGAGCTGGGAGTACATGCAGAGTGGTTTGGCTGTATTTCAGTTTTTGTAGATTACTTGGATCTGTTAATTAATACAGCCCTTTGAGACCTTTTTGTGAAAATTAATGGGTTCCCTGAAGAATAACATTCCAAATGCTGGAGATCTGCAAGACTTTTGAGACTGGTGCTATTTTAAATTATGCCAAAGTTTACTAGATTAAACATTATCTGTTGATGTGAGAAGGACAGGAATTCACAAGAGGCGTGCTAAAGATAAACTACCCATTTTTACTCATTTTATTTTCCCTATCTACACAAAATATATAAATTAAAGAATTTTTCAATAATGTGAAGATTCAGAAATAACCAAGTGGGAGGGAAACATTTCAAAATAAAGCCTAAGAGGAACAATTTGCCCAAGGAGAGAAGCACTCCTTGCCTCACTTGGAGGATTGTCCTCCCCCTGCCCATACATCTGGGAGTCTTCATAGTTTGGATACAGGAATTGAATCTGCACTAGTCTTGAGCAGGCTGACACTGGAGGCAGTGTGAGCAAGAAACTGAGCCCATGTTAACTGGGAGAACTGGTTTTTTTACCCTCACTTTCAGGGAATTTAGTGGTCTAGACTTCTTTGCTCCCCAAGTTGAATCAGCATCGTTGCAGGAAGGTGACTAATTGAACCATGGCATGAGTTAGTTTTCTTTACCAGTCACAAATTAAGCAGTGCTGGGATGCATTAGGAAGAGCTTTGCCAGAAGGTTGAGGGAGGTGATCCTGCCCATCTGTTCAGCCCTAGTGAGGCACATCTTAAGTGCTGTGTCCAGTTCTGGGCTCCCCAGGACAAGAGAGACATGGAGGTCCTGGAGCAGATCCAGCAGAGAGCTATGGAGATAATTAAGGGACTGGAGCATCTCTTACAAGGAAAGGCTGAGGGAGCTGGGCCTGTTCAGCCTCGAGACAACTGAGAGGGGACCTCCTCAGTGTGTGTCAGTGTCTGCAGGGAGGTGTCAGGGGATGGACCAGCCTGTCCTCGATGCTGCTGAGGAACAGGACAAGAGGTAACGGCAGGAACTGATGCACAGGAAGTTCCCCTGAACATGAGGGAGAACTCAGTTGTGTGGGTGACTGAACACTGGAACAGATTGCCCAGAGAGGTGTGGAGTCTCCCTCACTGGAGATATTCCAGAACTGTCTGGACACAATCCTGTGCCATGTGCTTTGGGATGACCCTGCTGGAGCAGGGAGGTTGGACCAGATGACCCACAATGATCCCTTCCAACCTGACCCATTCTGGGATTATGTGGGTAAGTAGACTGTGAATTATTGATATGATCTTGAAAATCATCCCCATTACTGTAATTGTGCCTTGAATCTGTACACTCATCACTTCCAATTGGTCACTGCTGTTGTCTTTGGAAAAAACTGTGTGATATAGTGTAAAGTCAGATTTTTTGACATGCAGACAGTACCTGAACATGCCTTCGAGACAAATCTTACAACAAGTTTATATTCTTTACTTCTGCTGGGTATTGTCAATCTGATATATCAGTTCTCCTGCTCTTCTGCTTTATGTATCATTTTGAAGGTTTTAGTTAAATCTTTGTGTAGTCTGCAGAGGTGATTTGGTTTTAATTTTTGACTGATGGAATATGTATCACACACTTCAGTCTACTCCAGTCTAAACTGGAATGAAGTTGAAGGTGCTAATCCCTCTTGGTTTTGCCTTTTGACCTGTTGACGATCTTTCGGTTGTGCAAAGCCTCTTTCTATGGTCCTTTTTTGTTTGTTTGGGGGGTTTTGTGGCTTTTTTTTTTTTTTAATTGGTTCTGCCCTGTTTGGGGGCAGCTACAGTTAAAACAGATAGAGGAACTTGAGTAGTTTCATTTACATGTCTTTGCCTCTCATTGAGGTCAGGCCAGTTCTGAGGCTGCCGTTCGGCAGAGAAAGGAACCGAGGAGCTGCTGCAGACAGCTGTAACAAGTACAAGCACCTTATTAAGAACAGAGTCAGGTCTCTGTGGGGATTTTGAGCACTTCAGCATTAATTTTACACTGGGAGCTGCTCTTTGCTGCCCTTTCTGCCTTTGAAGTTTTTGGGGGGTCTTTTTTGCTGTACTTTAGAGCACACATTGATGGATGCTTATCAGTCTGAAAGTTATCCTTTTCTGATGAAAGATAGGCCTGCTCAGCAAAGGCTGCATCTGCTGGAATGAAGTCACGTGAGACTCTTCTTGAGTGCTGTCAGTAACACTCATTTAATTTAGGACCACGGTCTTTTATCACCAAATTTAGAATTTAATTTGCTTGTTAACTTTGATTTTGTGACCCGCTCGTACCATCGGCAGAACCTTTCAGTTGAGTGAAGGATTTCAAAGTAATGACCCCAGTCTTAAGCTTGATTTAAGATGTTAATTTGCCATGAAATTCTCGTGTTTCCAACCCTTTTGCAAGTCTTAAATACCTGCTGCTTCCTGAGTGATGCGCTCCTTTGCTGAGCTACTGACTGACAGTTCCTACCCTGAGTGAAAGGTGCAATCAGGGAGTACTTTTTTCTGGGTCAAGAGGCAACAGCTTTAATACAGTTCTCATTCCATGCTGTTATAAGCCCCACAGAGTGTTTTATACTTCATATTGCATTTGAAAGTAATAGAATAGTGTTAGTGGAAGGTGATTGGATGCTGAAAAATAGTAGCTCTTTCATTATAAAAATTGGATGTTCAAGGCATTTAGGAACATACATGAATTAAATGGCACAAAAGGTACCCGAGTTCAGAAATCTCAGCTTCTCATCCAGAGAAGATGGAAAAGCTTACAAAATTTAGGTGATTAAATACCAGTTAACAAGATGGCTTATGCTGTATAGACTTGAGTTTTTGCTTTCTGAAGATTTGTACAGACTTTGTAAGGAGTATCTTGCCTGTATAATAGGGGTGTTTGGAGAGGAAAATGTTTGATGAAGGCATTATAATACTTACTGATATGTAAGTTCTGGTTAATTTAATTTCATTAAAATGTAAGTACGCCAGAGTCTTGTACCTGGAGAGCTGCTCTTGCAGGTGCCTGTAGCTTTTGAGATGGTGACAGCAGCTTTAAGAAATGGAATAGTTTGTCCTGTCAGTCAGTAGCATGAGCAGGGAATACAGGGAAATGCAATTCCTCAAGCAATTGCCCTCCAATTTATAACCTATAAACTCTTTAAATACCAGAGATTATTTGCAGTAAGCCAGTTCTAGTGTTGCTGATTCTTATAGTGCTATGACAAGTTTCATGGAATTAACTTGGTTTTTTTTCCTTTTTGCTGATTTAAGTGTTATTTTGTGTGACTGAATATGTGACCAAATACAGGAGAATCCTTTCCTCTACTAAAAAAAATCACCAACAAATGCAACCAATAAAAGAAAGCTTCTGTGGAGAGCCACTCAAAACCAGGAGAATGTTGGTGGGTTTTTTTTCCATTTGCTTTTAAAAATCTATTATTTTAATACTGACTTCATGACTGTAGAACCAGACGGCACTTCTGCCAGCAATTCACTGTAGCTAAGGACTCTTCACTGTGTCTGAAATTCAAACCTGTATTTGCCAGTTTAGGAGTCTTTTGTCTCTGATGTGTTTTAGGTTGGAGGCTTTGAAGTTTTGTTAAGGTTGTGTTGGTGTATTGATAAAGGTTCCTGAATAGAACTCCCAGCAGTGTTCCTTGGCACTGCAGAAATCAGTGTAATTCCAGTTTGGGCTGGATTGCCACAACACTGGTGTGTTGTGAACATGATCCAGCCCCATGACTGGACTGTAGCAGTGTTACCTTAGGCCTCAGGTAATGAATTTCGTATGCTAATGAGCAAATGTGTGAAAACTTACCTTTTGATTCTTTTTTTTGCTCTGTTTTCATTCATACTGTTCTATAGAACATGGATAAAGCTCCTGTAGAGGTTGGCAGCGTGACCTTTTCCTTTGCTCATCGTTCTTTATAGAGCTGATGTTTAAATCATGCTGTTGTACAAAATAATACAATGTAATTTAGGTTTTTACAGAGAAGTCACTTAATTTTTCATTTCTCGAGTAAAACCTCCATGCATTCCAGTTTTTGAACATGTTTGTAATAACCTGTTTAGACAGTTGTTGCTTGTTTAAGCAGTAAGAACTTGACTGTATGCATTTCATAGTTAAGTAAATGAAATGGAATTTGAAATACTTCACTAATAGAAAAATCATCTAATTCTGGTTGAAAATTGAAGATGGGTTTTCAGTAATACCATGCTTTCATTTAACAACTTAATGCCTTTCTGCTCACCCAAAAGGCAAAAACTCAATGACAAATGATGGCACTGCAGTCTCTTCTTACTTTATGTCATGCCATTATCAGTATTTTATTCAAACCCACTGACATTTCTTGCATGGTGCAATAACCTCAGTCAGCAGGAAATGCACAAAATAAATAATTGCAACTTCTCCATCAGCATAACCCGGTTCAACATACTGCAAGCTGAATAAAATGAGAAGAATTAATGGAGTTACAGGCAAAAGCCCCAGAGCAATCACGATTCGGGGATATTAAATTAACAAGTAATTGCATTAAATTAAAGTCACAGTCCTGTCTTAATTCACAATACATTTCTTACAGCTGAACTGTGGGCTTCTGTGTGTCTCCTGCTCTTGGGGAATGGAGCTTGAACATATCTCCCAGTCCTCTGCAGCGTGACCCTACTTTAGCAAGAGCTTGCTTCCCCCTCAAGCAAGCAGGGGAGGAAAGAAACTGGGAAGGAAGGTGAAGTCAACTTGTGTCTGATGAGTAATACAATTCTGTTGACAGTATTCATAGTTATTACTTTTATTTCTTGAAGAAATAGAAATTTATGAAGTGACGTGTGTGACACTGTGTGCACGTTTTGTTACTGCACTCACTTTATAAATCAGTGGCCACGTGAAAATGAGATTAGTAAGAAAAGAGATGATGTCAAGTGTACAAATGGGGAGAGATTGCCCTGTGATCCCACATTTATCGATGATGGAGTATCTGTGTGATTGATTTTTATTACTGTCAGAAACATTGGAGGGGACTGGAATCAATTCCCAGTCAGTGATAAAATGGATATTTGTAGGGAATGGGGCTTTGTGAATTCCTTTGCTTCTGCAGGTGCTTTTGTTTTCACATGTATTCTTTCAATAATGTATTTCAATAATGGTATATTTATTTTTCAAATAATGGAATTTTTACAAGCTTTCTTTCTGATGTAGAACTTGAAAGTAAAAGAAAGGAAACAGTTTACTAAAATTCAGCAAGTAAAGGTGACCTACCTTGAAGAACTTTTAGCAGTTTCTGCCCTGTACCTTTGAATGCTTCTATTGATGTGTTTTGATGAAAAGCATGTCATGTTGGCTTTTTAGATTTTTGGCAGAATGTGCCAGGGTGACCTGTTCGGGGTTATTTAAAAAAAAAAATAAAAATCTGGTATTTCTGTTCCCTGTGCTGTGAAAAATTGTGTTGCTGTATTAGTGAAGTCCAGTAATACTTCATGGAAGTTTAGTTTGGAAAATAATTTCCTTATGGCTCCCTTTAGTGACTCGTGTCTAGGATCAAGGACTAATCGGAGTTGCAGGTGCAAAATCTGCAAACCTTCTTCAGACCTTAGATCATTTCAGCTATAAATGTGTAAACAAGGAATGAGAAACTCTGCATGTTCAGGGGATTTAATTTCCAGTTACTTGAGGGACTGCAGCTGGAGTTTTCTAGAGCTTTTGACATCTCCTAAGTTTTGAAGTGGATGGTTTGGATTTGTGTGCATTCACTTACAGAAGTGATGTGGTTTCCTTTCTATACCTGCACATTAGGTAACATCCTTTAATTTTATGCAGTAAGTAAAAAATACAGGAACAATATATACTAGAAGTTATAAAGATACATTTGAAGGTTTTGGTGCTACAACATAAATAAATACAGTGTCTGTGGCACTAATGTTTTCTTGAAAATTGGATTCAGTTACCATGTGGGTTTTATCAGCTGCTAAATGTAATTATTTTCACCTGCCTTGAGGTAATTCAAACGACTTGATTTTGTTTTAAATAAATAACCAAATAAACAAAAAAGTCAAAAGCTGTTACATTTAACAATCTTTTGGTAGCAGTGAGCCAGGGAAGGAAAATTTGTACACTAAAACTACCTATGTATCAGAGGAAGCACATATGGTAGGTACTACAGCCCTGGTTCTTCCATGAATCCTGTGTCGTGTTCGGTGGCATGGACTTTGTATATAAAAAACATTAAAAAGGCCTTTGTGGGATTAAAAGAGCAGCCTGTGACTTTAGCTGCTGCAAAGATGAGTGATGAAAATGAGTCTGAGCGTGCTTTACATTCAAAGGCGTGAGAGAATAATGACCAAACCACATCTGCTAAGGTCACATAAAAGACAAAATTTCTGGTTTTGAACAATCCAAACTGTGGAAAGTTCATGGAATGTAATTACTTAAAAGTGGATGATAAAGCCATGTACAGCCGCTCTGAAGGGCCAGAGATTAAATGTTCTGACCAAAAAGACACCAATTAAAGAGGGAAGAGAACATGAACGTTGCTTAGAAGGAGGCATATTAATGGGTAATAACTTGACAAAAGTCACTGCTCTTACTCCAGAGCCAGTTCTGTATCTGAGGCGTTTCAAGATCTCTGGGGAATAAAGGTGTGTGCTGTAGAATAATAAGCAGCTGGGTGAACAGTGGTTAACAAAACACCATTAAGCAGATTTTGTGCTCAGACTGAAACTCGGTTTTCCAAGGAGGTGGGGGAACAAGCTTTATCTTGCCTCTTAACCCTTCAGCTTTTGTATGACTGCTGATGTCCAAAAGGTGTTGTGGTGGATCTACATTTAGAGTTGCTTGCTCTGGAATTTTAAGGCAGCCTTTCTTTCTTGTTTACAAGAATATGTCCAGACTATCTCATCTTTCAGATATGGAAAGCTTTGGTGTCACTCTTTTTACATCTGTGCTATTCAGATGAGTTAGATCTAAATGTGCAGCTGTGTTACAGTTCTACAGATCAGGGGACAAAATGGACAGACACAAAGGCACTTGTAAACCTGGCATTGTACACAGATACTCCTGCAAGGCTAAAGGGCAACTTCTGGAAAAGTGATTCTTACTAAATGCAGTAAAACGTGCATTTATGCTTTAATGTTACTTAGATGTTTGTTTTAAAGTAGTTTTTCAAATATCACTTCAGAAGTTCTTCCACTCCTCAGGATTAAGCAAACCAGTGGACATCCTTATGCACAAGGTTTCAACAATTTTATTTCAACCTGACTTTTTTCCCTATTCCTCCTTTAAGAGGTGAGAACCAGAGAGGTAAGATGTGTATGCTCTTCCAGCGTGGCCTAACTGAGATAACTTGGGAATCATTGGTGATCATGAGCCCAAGTTCTGAACACCAGTTGGGGAATTTGTAGTGCAAGCAAGTGGTGGTTTTGCTGAACTGATGTTACACTTGTCTGACTTTGGAGTTAAAAAGCCTGGGTACCTGCAAAGTTACTCCAAGGTATAGAATACCAGCTTGAAACAGTGACTTTCTTCGGTGGCCTGGAAGAACATAGCTTGAGGAATGTAACCTCCTGTCCCAGTGTGAAAGCATTTTGTTTCTTTAATGTTAAAAAACCATCGTCCGGAAGTTTTATGTGTAGACTTGCAGAGTCATTCCTGGAGTCCTAAAGTGGTATTGCTTAGTTTACTTTTGCCATGGTTGTCTTTTTGTTGTTGTTGGCAAGATGGCCCAAAGAATTAGGTGCAATTTGACATTTTGTCTTTGGGCTGTTGGTATTTTAATCCGAGACTGGGTTTGCAGACGCCCCGAGTCATTGTGTCGCTGGGCAGGGTCCAGCGCTGCATCAAGGACAAGCCAGAATTATTAATCTTTGTAACTGCTATCAGTCAAGTCTCTTTCCTTATGTGAATGCTTGAACTGGCATTTTCAGCGGTGTTTGAGGTCAGCACTGACTTCTTGTAGGAAGAAAGGGTACATTGATACAATCAGTGTATTCAGTATCTTGTGGGATTTCAGCTGGTGGTGTTGGTGTGTGAGATGCATTGCCTGTTTCTGCTGTGGAGGGCTTGATGCTATGACCTCGTACAACTATTCTTAAGTAAAGGCTTTTTTTATTAGAGAACACTTGTTTAAAGGAAAAAAAAAAAATGGCATGATGAGGGTTCAACTCTGAGTGTGCCAGTACACTGAACTGGAATTTATAACTGTGTGTGTGATAATTATGAGCAAATTACCGTTTTTCAGAGTCATTTTTGACAAAAGAATGATGACCTTATCTAAGTAAAGAACATTTAGGCTGTTCTCTGTTGACAGAAAATCAGTTAGAATATCTAATTATTTTTGTGCAGCTTCTGAATGGTGATGTGTGCAACAAAACTCACTTGTGCAGGAGAAGTCAGGGGGTGTGTATTCATGGACAGCAGTAGGTATTCTGCTCTTACCCTTTTGGGCCTTGAAAAGTGAAAATAAAGCTTGGCTGGGCTAAGATTCTGTTCTGAGAGTAACAACTGCTCTAAGAACAACAGTGCTTGTAACTCTGTTAGCACCACACATATCTACTTCAGAGGCTTCAACAGCTGATTTATGTAAATTATGGTGTAAAACTTTATTGTTAAAAATTGGTTTTGTTGGTTATTATTCTCCGTGGGGATTTTGTGGCTTTCTCACAGAAGAAAAACGGGAGTTTAGAGCACAGTTTCTCCTTAAAAACTAGACTCAAAGATATTTTTCTTCTTTGCAGTAGTATAACTGCACCTTTTTTTTTTTTTTTTTCCCCTGTTTCTCTATCATGAGTGTTTTTCTGACCTTAGAGCTGGGTCCAGGGAGGTAATTTTCTAAAATGGCAAAGCTTATTTCAAATTCTGGCATGTTACTCTGTGCTGTCAGTGGTGATAGTGCCCCACAGACAGTTATGGTTTAAAAATTGAATCTCTGTCCTGCTTTAATTGCTATCTATGTCTGCTGTATCTTCTCCTCTGGGTGAAATGACCCCATGTGAATGGGATTCCCTTGAATTCCGGAATGGTGGTATCACATTTTCAATTTTCTTCTTGTTTCATTCAGCCAGGCCAGTTCCTTTTTTATTTTCATTGTTGTTCCATCTGATAAGCAAATTATAGCGGGCAGAGTCCTTGATTTCCAAGTACAGCCCTATAACCAATGTACCCAGCACAGCAAAGCCTGCACCTGTGGGGGAGCAGTGCCTGCTCACAGGTTGGATTGCAAAATCTGCATTGTTTATTCATCAGCTCTACCTCCTGACTGAGTGGCAGGTGAGTTTATAATACTTTCATGCTAAGAAAAGGGTTTACATACTGGTCCTGTAGTTTCACTTCTAGCAGCATGTCTTCTCTACCTTCCCCTCCTTTTTTTTTTTTTTTTCAACAAATTTTCATTAATGCCAGCAAAATTTTCCTGCTCATAATGAGGTTTCAAGACTTTACTTCTGTCACCGTTGAAATCTGTGGTACAAGCCTAAGAGTAGCAGGAGGTGAAATGCTGGGGAGGGGGAGACAAGGCAGGGCAGACATAAGTTGGTTTGTACAAGATGCATTTTTTTACCATATTTTAGGGGAACTTCTGAATTTGCAGAGGTGTCCCAGGCACGGATTTTTGTGATGCTGTAACTTACCCAGTTGTCAGCATCAGTTCTTTCAGTTCAGAATTTTAGCAGTTTTCAGTGCACCCACGCTTTGGTATCATTAAAGTGGAGTAACTGAAAAGAGGAAGCAAAAAGACCAAGTATTAAATTTTACAATAAAATTATTTCCTGTTAGTCTTTGCACAAGTGTCTGAGTTGAGAACAGAAAGAGCTACAAAGGCTGAGAAACTGTAGCTGAATACTAGGTGTTTCTAGTGGCCGTGACTTATGGGTTTAATTTGGCAGGCTATGGATAAATGAGCTGCAAAATGTCACTTCAGTCAATTCTCAGAAGTTAATTAGTCTGTGGTTTGGTGTGTATTTTTTGTTTTAATTTTCTTTGAATCCACGTCTGTTATGTTTTCTGCTAAATAGCAAGAATTTGGTGTATGCAAAGGCTCGGGATTTTATATATATTTATGTAAAAAGGTATAAATAATTTCACACTCTTGAAATAATTTTAACATTAAAATGAATGCTGGCGTTGTGCATTTGACTTGTATTAGTCACACCTGTTAAATCTTTTTGCTGTAGCAGAAAACATTTGATTTCAATTATAGAAGCACTTTCAGAGTTTCAGATGTAAAAAAAAAAAAAATCATGAAAATGAGATGCATTTACCTCTAAGTAACTAATGTGTAGCTATTAGTAAGATGTAGTTATTTAACCAAGTCAGTATTGGATACTTGTTAATCATTTTGTGGCGATTTAGTAGTGAAGGGTAGACAATAAAAGGGCACAAACATTTATCTGTTTGAGTTGGAATTCTGTTTTCACCATGGGAGCTCATTTGCCATTAGTCTTGAATCTGTTACTGAATCCTGAACTGTAAATTAAATAGATTCTCTATTTTCTCCTGTTTTGTAATGGCTAACTTCAATATTTCTTTCAAAAAACCTCATATTTTCTATAGAAAGCACAATAAATTAAGAGGTAAAGAAAATTTTGAGAGCATAAAAGTATATTGTAAAATACAGTTGTTCTTTTTTTCATGTGATATTTTGGGCTCCAGAAGCAACTAAGGAAAACCTAATGGAAGTAGAGGAATGGCAATAATAATTCATCTGCTTATATGAGTTTGAGGGTAGTAAAAGAAATAGAAAACTCTATTGAGGAATTGAATAATCATAATTCTTTGCTGGGTCAAAGGCTGAGGTTTTTCCCTGCTCCATCTCCCGGAGCTGGATTTTCCCTCTGTCTCTCCCAATAGGTGTTTATGGATATTTTATTTCTTTTTTTGTATGGGTTTTCTGATGAATGGAATGTGCAAGTTGACTGATGGGATACCAGTGTGGAGCTGTTATATTCTAAACTGTAACACATTTCAAGATGTGTGACTAAAGAGTGGGAAGTAAGCTTAGAAGCTGCTTCTCCAGGTTCCCCTTGGAATTGCATCTGAATGGGCTCTTATAGCCTAGCACCTTTTCAGTCTCTTAAGTAACTACTTTAGTGCAGATACTTTTAATCCAGTTACTTTCTTTAAAAGTGTATTTTGAAGTTTTATGGAGGGTTAATGTGTAAGTTTATTGGTAGAGAGCACTGTGGCCACCTTTGAAAAGGATGGTGTTCTGATTATAATTTTATTGAATCTGAAACACTGGAATCATAGTCTAAGCAAAGTAAAACATTCTTTTACAGCTTAATAAATTAGTTTTTTAAGTATTCTCACATAAGTTTGATTTCCACTAATCACCAGCTCAAGTGCTGTGTTGGCAGCAAAGAGATACTTATCGCTGTCTTTTCTGAAAATGGAACTCCACAAAGCAAGATGGAAAGGCTGATTTTCACAAACTGATACCTACATATGTGTGCAGTTGTAAGCAGATTAACAAATCACCTCTAGAATATACAATATTTCTTCATGAGTACTCTTTCAGTAAATCTGTGCTCGGTAACATTTGTGGACCTTAGGGATCACTTAGGATTTTTATTAAGTGCCAACTTTAAAATCCATCCATTCAGTCCTGCAATCGTTAAAACTGTTAAGGAAAGTGTATTTGTGATTGTGAATAGAAATTTCACTAATGAAGTAATTTAATGTAAAGGATATGCAAAGGTAGCAAGTTTCAGATAATGTGTCCTTTTATGATCCCACAGCTTTGCTGCTTTTAATCATGAAATGGGTCAGAGGAAAAGGAGCAAATCAGTCTCTTAGGAAATTTGTTCTAAATCATGCACTTCGTGTACTTTAGGAAATAAAGAATTTAAAGTAAGTACCACATCAAATGCATCAAAATGGCACACGAGTGATTTAAAAGACCTTCAGTTATTCATTTCCTCTTTTTATCCTTTAATAGACCGTTGATGTGTCTTCCACTACTTATTATCAAAAGGGTGGCTTCCTCCCAGTAATATAACCCTTGTTTAATAAGAAATTCAGTGTAACCTACCAAAATGTAGACGAGAGCTAACACTTATTAACTGTGCTGTTTGAACAGTTTGAAAGCTTTTAATGTCATTTTTGCAGCCGTGTGCTGTCCTCATCCAGCATTCCTGAAGACTTGATATAATCAAATCTGGAAGTGTGAGAAGATGACATTGTGGTAATGCTTTCTGTTTTTCCTACATTCCATTGGAACAGTTCAGCACTTAGAATCACTCCTCACAAAGCTGGTTACCAAAGCCACTGTTATTCTGCAAGGAGAGCTAGTGATGTAAATATATATGTAATATTTAAAATTCATATTTCCTAAAACTAATGAAATTTGAGGACCACATGTGATACCATATTTAAGTGTTCCACATATTAGAGCTTTGTTAAAAAGAGTCACGTTTATAATTTAATGTGTGTCTGAATTTTAAAGTGCAATTACTGTGGATTGTGGCTTGGAAAGATTTTGTGTTTTCTCAATTACTAGAATGAAATATTTTATTTCAAGTTGCTTTTAATGTTGTTTTTAGTCCATTAAGTAGATAACCTGTTTTAAGAAAGCACAGAGAAACAATAAAGAGCAGATGTGCATGCAATAAAATTAATACAGCTTACCTGTGTAAGAAAATAACCATGTTTATAATGTCTCATTTCCCCCAGTTTATGTAACAGACACAATTATTGCTGTCCAAAGGCCCTCTGTTGTGACCGTGGTGTTGTTATTGAGTCACAGAATAATTTAGACCTGAAAGGACTGAAAGAGGTGTTCAGTCCAACCTGGTCTAGAAGACCTAGTTTTGAAGTTAGATGAGGTTACTCAGACTCCTTCTTCAAAAAATGCCTCTAAATGACCTTAAAAATTAGCTCTGACATAACAAAGTCACTTCCAGTGAGGAAACTGGAAACTTCCCTGATTATTGAAAGGTTTATATTCCATTGCTTATTAAATACAAATTCGATGTCTGATGCCTGCACTGGCTGCAGTGATGCACCTGGCTGGGTGTACTCCAGTATGGAATGGAAATAGGTTTGTGATCAGGAAGAGTAAATACGGTAGTTTTTAATGTTAGTAAATATTAAAAATCTGCCCAAACGATTGCTTGTTCCATTTCCGGCATTGGGTTTTTCAACTTGAAGGTGCTCAGAAAGACGTGTGTTGGTGAAAACTGTCCAAAATTAGATCCGCCATTCTGTGGGAAGTCCCAAGGTTGCAAAACTGAGTGAGGAAACCAGCATGGAACCACAAGTTAAAAATATTGATTAAAAAAAAAAAAAGAAAAATAACATTTTTTGCCTTGGCATTTCTTGTAAATGTTACTGCCTTGCCATGGGGACGCTGCAATTTACTGGGTGTTTTGGGTTTGGTGGTGGTGGTGGTTTGGGGTTTTTTGGTGGTGGTGGTTTTTTAATGAAAAATTTAAGTAAGAATGGAAACTCTGGAAATTCTAACTCTGGGATCTCTTGGGGAATGAGTGCAGAAGCCCATCGTGGAACATGTCAGTAATTTCACTATTTCCAGCAGGGTTTGCAGTGAATAATGAAATCAGTAAGAGAGGAGAGTGGTCCCTGTTAGGTGCCTTGGCTTTTGTGCTTTCTGTCTGGCTGGTGTAGCATTTCTGGCATAAGTGACAGAGTCAAGAGACAATTAGGAAAACACTGTATTAAAAAAAAAGGAGAGCTGCTACTGTGACCTGTGTGGGTGTGAGTGTTTCTCAGGGTCTCAAAGCAGAGAGATAAATCAAAATTTGAAAGCTGTTGACTGTCAAACATGCAGGGATACTTGTGTTTATACTTTATCCACAGTTTCAGTATTTTAGTGCATTTCTAAGGCATTTTATAACAACATTTTCTTAAGAACTCTTGAAGGCTTCAGTCTGGAAACTCTTGTCCTTAATGCAGAACCCACCTGCTGCTGACTGCTAGTTTGAGTTGCCAGTTTGAGTATTATCCACTGAAACATTTAGTTGATGGGTTTTTTTTTTTTGCGAAGTTAACAAAAACTAATTGAACTTAGCAATGTATACCCAAGGTACAGTAATTAGTACAGCTGCATAACTGAATATGGTGGCAAAAGACTTGTACAGAACTCTGAACTACTGCTTCTTGCCTGTTCCTGGAAATAGATAAATCAATTAAAATGAAGGATGCAGAGGAGAGAACAGTAAATGAATTAAGTGGCAGACCCCAGAGACAGCGGAGTTTTACATTTACAAAAGTCGTAACACTTTTTCATACTCTTTCAGCAAGACCATCATGAAACATTACAAGGGAGAAAAGGCCTTCTCCAAGTGGGATGAATGTTAGAAGATATAGAGAAAGAAAGCCAGAATTTGTGACTTGCTCACACAAGTTGTTTGGGACAGAAGCTGTAGCTCTGTCAATAAATTGCTCAGGGCCTGAAACAGTCAAAGGTAACACCAATGTAAAAACCATGTAACAGTACAACACAGAGGATGGTCTGAGGTCACGGCAAGATCACGAGGCATGAGATCATACTGGCAGAAAAAGCAAAATTCAGCTGGAGTTTTCTGAATTAGCAAAAACCTACAAGTGAGGTGAAGTGAAGGAAGGAATAGGGCTCTTGGGAGCAACTCAAGCTTCCCTGCTTTGCTGTACTTGAGAGACTATTGGGTTTAATGTTGGTAGGAATAGGATGGAATAACTGAAGCACTTATTACAAGAAACAACTTGAGTTTCTTCAGCCTTTACCTAAATTTGGGGTGAAAGAGAGCAAGATATTAGATGTCAGGAACTGGTATAAAAAGGCATGTCACTGTTGTGTCGGGCAAAGCTGTGGTTTCTCTTGGGGATCTGTTGCTAAGTCTCAAAGCTGGGACAGAAGGCCAGGAGTTTTAAAGTGCAGTTGTGTTTGGATGTGTCAGTAATGAAGAGTCTCTAATGAAGTGCAACAATTCATTCCATTTACGTGCCTGTATGAATTGCAAAGGTAGATGTTCATAGGGAGCACAAATCTCAGTGTATGGAAAGCATTCTTAGGGAGATATCCTGGGTGAGAAAGAGGACTTAAAGTGTGAATTATTAATAGTTTAGGAACAGCTCAGTCAAGCAGGAGAGGTTGTTGCAGTTTCAGATGAAGAGAAAGTGGTCAGAGAGCCAGGAGGGAGTCAATTCCTTGAGAGTCCTTGGAGACATTTAACTCAACTGCACAGGCTGGTTCTGCAGGTTTGGGGGTAGGAGGGAGAGCAGCCTGGAAACAGCAGGGCAGGAGAAGGGTGCCTAAGCAGGGGGTTGTGATGGCATTGCTGTTTCTGTATTCTGTTCAGAAATGCTTTGTGTAAAATTAAATCTGTTAACCAAACACAGTATTGTTGAAGACAGGATATAAACCTTCATTGTATCAGAAGCTGTCTGAAAAGGCAAATACAGATGTGTAATTTAATATAGGTTGTGCTTAGAAGAAAACACACAGCTAATCTGAAGGGGGATTTTCTTAAGCAATATTTTATTTACAACTGAGGAGGCAAACGATGGATTGAGCACCTCACAGCAAAAAGTTAAAAACACCTCCTTCCCCTGCCCCCCAAGCCTTCTTTCTGTGGGCAGTCTTTTTAGGCATAGCAGCCATGCAATTAATTGAAGTTGGCCAGGAGCCTGTAATGACCAGTCCAACATGGTGTAGCTGCTTTCATTAATAATATCATTGTCTTTTGTCAACTTTAATAGCAGTTGGGATTATCCAGCTGGAAAAAGTTAGACAAAGACAGATAGACAGGCAAGTCATAGAATCATAGAATCAGCCGGGTTGGAAAGGGCCTCTGAGATCATCAAGTCCAACCTTTTTTTTTTTTTTTTTTTTTCCCATTCCGTACTCTGGAAAAATCCAGTCTGGGTTTTCCCCCATTCCGTACTCTGGGAAAATCCTGTCTGGGTTTTCCCTCATCCGAGACTCCGGGAAAAATCCCACCCGGGTTTTCCCCCATTCCGTTTTCCAGTGGGAATCCAGTCCGGGTTTGCCCCCAGCCCCCTAAAGCGGCCCCGGGACGCCCCGACAGAGGCACCGCAAGGTGTGAACCTGTGTGAACACCAGAACAGTGTTTTATTTACTGTAACAAACACGGAGGATCGTGATGCCATGAATTGCTTTCCAAACCCTCGTACCTCTGCACGCACACAAGGAGTAAGTGCAGTGCAGTACGGAGCATGGGGCACTGCTGTCCATCCCAGATGGGTGTGAAGCAGCCACGTTACTGTATCAGTTCATGCATTTAGCTGTGCTGCTGGGTTTATATTGTGGGCGTTTACTGTCAACTGGCTTAAAAAGAAATGAGGCTTTTCTTTTTAAATATATCAAACCTGACATTTTATTCACTTTTTGGGTTCACTTTTTGAACTCTCTATGTGGATGCTGTCAGAAGTTTGGCTAATGGAATGAAAAGGATGTAGTTGTGGAGGACGATGGGTGGGACTTCATGGGAGCTACTTTTTTGCCATAAAGGTAAATATCTTGGCAACCTAAAAAGAGATGGAAATTAAAGGGATAATTGAGATCGCAATTAATATCTGGCAAAAAGTTTAAGCATGCACTGTAGTTTTTTCTTGGATTAATGATTCTGTAAAACCTATATCTCCAACAGGACTTTGAACTCCCTACTGTTAGTTAGGCTGTTAATATGGTTTTAATTTCCCAACTGTGAAGTGCTAAATAATGTCAGTGCATCCCTTGACAATCAGAACTTCCCAGGGAAGCGTGTTTGAGAGTTCCTGGTGGATGAGGAGTGCTGGTTAAGTGCTGATCACGGGAGCAAAACCAATCCGTTGTCATTATGCCCCAAGCAGGCATTGTGTTATTGAAAGTCCTCGTTACCTTTGTTTCCCCATGCTGAAATTGTTCTGTGAGTCATCTTAACGTTAATTATTCAATAATGATACTGAAAACTACTCTGCAATCACCCGTGTGTGTTCCATCACTGTGGTTTTGTGCTTCATTAAATAGTAATTGGCTGGAAGCAAACGATCATCAGGTGTCAATCTCCACACGGATTCACTGGTTTGCTCCTCGCTGCCAGATTAGTAAGTGATTGGAAATTATTTCCATCATTTCTTCATTCTTTTGGCTTACAGCAGACTGATTTAGTTAAATGACAGCCGTTTAATAGCAGTGTTTGGTTATAATCTGGAAAGTAGCAAGGGAATGATTGCTTTGATGCAGTGTGGTGACAACAGTTCTGTCTCCTAATGCTCAATAATTTCTGTGTGTTTTGTGTGTGGCCCAGAGGTAACACGTGCTGTGTTCATCTCACATGGCAGCAGTGGTGGCAAGCAATTGCAGCTCTTCAAAGGGACAGAAGGTTCCTGAAAGAAGCCTTTTTTTAAGAGGGTTTAGTTATTCAACTGGTACTTGTTTGGTGCAGTTTCTCAGCAGCAGTTGTGGGCACAAAGGAGAGGCAAATACCAGTGATCTGAGTGTGTTTGGTGAAAATTATTGCTAATGTTTGTAACAATGCACTAAGGGACCCAAATTATTTTGAGATAAAGCAGTGCAATGAGTATTAAGGGAAACATGAGCTAAAATCATAGAATCACAAAGTGACCTTTCAGCATGCAGATTAAAGACTAATTAATGACTTGATGATTGCTCCATGTCCAGAAGAATCAAGCGGTTCTGTTCTTGAAAGCTGCTGTTATATACGTAAAACTTGGAAGGGGGTTGTGGACACATTTGGATGCTCAATTTTGCCTCTTCAGTCATTTCAATTCAAGGTTGTTTCGAGTTCAATTTTTGCTTTTCTTTGCACTGTGGAATACGAATCTTATTCCACTCCTCGATTTCACTACACAACGACAAGATGTTAGAAAATGGGAGTTAAAAACTAGCACCTGTATTGCTGTAGCTGTGCCTAAGGTGTGTGTTTCCAAAATTCCCTGATAGTATCCAGGCAACAGTGTCCCAGGGTTCAGGATAAGTGTGGTGGGTATAAATCTACACTTACAGGGATACCAGAACACCCTTTCAAGCAAAAGTACCTATGCATTGCATGGCCAAACTGATTTAGTGCTGAATGTTCCTGCATAACGTACTTCCAGATTATTTAAAGAGTGTAGTGACTGGGCCAGAGGAGCACTGAGCTGCTCCAAGTAGTTGCTGTCATTGTAGCTACTGATCTATGGCACTTATTGATGTACTTAGCTGATTTTTCCTTCTCATATCAGTGACCCTGAGTGATGCATCAACTACCTGAATTCAGTGCTGGCCAGTAAAAATGATTGTGTTTTTCTGTGGAAGAGGTTGGAAAAAAGAACTTCTGTAGCAAAAGTAGAAAGAGCTTATGCTGTGTTTCACTTCTGATTAAGTACTTTATTTTTACAACGTACTTTTTAGCTATGTACATTTTAGCTAGATCTTTACACAACCCATGTAATAATAAACAAGTGAAAATTCTGCTAGTATGTTCCTACACACATTAAGAAGTGTTCAAGGAAGGTGATTATTGCACTTGTATTGATAATCTATAGTCTGAACTCATCAGTACTTCACGTTTTTATGTTTCTGACACCTTAAAGACTGAGAATTTCAGTAAAATCAATACAGACTGAAATACCAAATCTGTGCTAATAATAAAGCAAGTTTATCACACCAGTACAGTTCTTTCACCAATACCTCTTGGTAACATTTTGCTCTTCTCAAATCAAGGGAGGGAGACTGGAAAAAAATAATATTTCTCTTTCAGAAAGATTTTTTTTAAAGGTTGTTCCTGTCATTCCCTGAAATGCCTTTTAAATAAAAAGCATCCATCTCTAATATAATCAGGTCCTTAATGTGCTCAAAGAACTATCCAGAAAGCTGGGATGGTGAGCTCATAGCAGCAGTAATGATAAAATACAAGTCACTTAAATGCAACTTTTTGATGCTTTTAGTACTTTCCTTTTTTTTGTTGAAATACTCAAAAATATTTTCATCACGGTTTAAAGCAAAAAGGCTTGAGTGGGTGTAGGCTTTTTGAGATGCCTGGGGAGAGAATACTAAGTGCTGCATTAGACTTTTATTTGTAGAATTACAGCAGGTCTTTGTTTTCTACAGTTGCACACTAAGGCTCTACCATATCTTGTTTTCCACTTAAAAAAGCAGAATGAAACCCTCAGTGTAAATTCCCACTCCCAGCGGTCTCCTCCTTTTCCAGATCATTAGGAAAAAGCGTGGGTGAGATGAGAGATCTTTAGCCTTTGGAAACAAGGCCTGGGGGCCGTCACGCCTGGTGAGTGCTGTCTGTCCTCCCCCTCTTCCCACAGACGCTGGATCTGCTGGGCAGTTCCAGCTGGATTTGGAAGGCAAACTGGAATTTCTGTCGGAATAAGCAAATACACCCAGTGGTTCCCCTCCTGAGGGCACAGGCCATGTGGTTCCCAAATCACACAGTTTTGCTTCTTGGCAGCCCTGCTGAGGACAGGATGCGAAGGGAAGTTAAAATCCTGATGGGACTAGAGATGGTAAAGGAGCAAAGATTAGATATCAGGAAGATTAGATATTAGTGGAAGATCAGCTGCTCAGAAGAAATTCTTCCCTGTGAGGGTGGGGAGGCCCTGGCACAGGCTGCCGAGGGAAGCTGTGGCTGCCCCATCCCTGGAAGTGTTTAAGGCCAGGCTGGACGGGACTTGGAGCAACCTGGGATAGTAGAAGGTGTCCCTGCCCATGGCAGGGGGATGGAATGGGATGGATAAGCTTGAAGGTCCCTTCCAACCCAAACCACTCTGTGATTCTTTGTCAAGGACAAAAGGGATGAATGTACTTGTTTTCAGGTTACCTTTGTGTCAGGTTTTCCCATTTTGCAATTATTTTTTTTCAGCAAAGAAGAAATGTTTGTGATAAAAGAAAAGCAAAGCTAGTAGGATGTTTGCTGTCAATTATTCAGCTTGTTTTTAATTTAACATTTAAAGTCCACTTGAGCTTTTATAATGGATTTTCTTAAGGAAGATTGTGTCAGACTTAGCTTTTGGATTGTAGCTTAGGAATCCAGTACTTCAAGAATGCTTTTCAAAAATGGCAATAACATGCTAATTATTGTGTAGAGAAGTATGAAAGACACAAGTAATTCAAGTGTTGTTGATCAGTAGGGATTATTGTGGATCTAGTGCATTTATATTTTGGCTGTATGTAAATAGAAGGCAAAACACATTTGTGTATTCAACTTTTTCATGTCTATTAAGTTGTTAAATGGAGCATTCTTGAAAAAAATGAAAACTTAAATCACCAACAAAGTACCACAACAAATCTTTGAGTGTCAAGATTTATATTTAAAATACATGATATAGTTTATCTGCACAAAGAAATTTGCTTTTTAACTTCCTGTAACTCTTGGTCTTAAGTGAACTGTTGGTTTTAAGATAGAGCCTTACACAGATAAGCTGTTCTTAAACCCAAACAATTCGGCCATCTTGATGTACATCAATTGTGTGCTCCATTAGGTGTCACTTTTTGTAGGAAAGGCTACATAAATCAGGAGTGTCTTCCCCAGAAGAAATTAAACTATGAAATTTTATTGCTTTTTTATTGCTGAGCACATCACAGTATTATATTGTTTAATGAAATGTGACAGGCTTTGCTGGAAGAAAGATGGTGAATACAACAGCTTTTTTGCATTTAACAAGATAAGGTGCCAGTGTTTTATTTTCAGAATATGAAATGATTGTTTAGATTGGAGACAGACACAGAAATTCATCATGATGTGTATATATATATATATATATATGTATTTGCAGTCATGTGGTAACTTTATCATGATCTATCATTGATCTTCAGAATGATAGTTTACAAATTTTTTTTAAAAGAAAAATATTTCCCAATTAGAGAAAGATCCCTTTTAAAGTTTGCATGTACATTAGGAATAAACCAACTTGGTTTTACTGTCTGCACTCACTCTCCCCAGGAAAGTAGTTTTAGTGTCCTAGACCACAAAACATTGCCAAATAACATTTTCTTTTCTCAGACTTTTAAAATCTTTATTCAAGATGCATTAATAATTAGTAAGATTCACATATCATCAGGAATCAATGCTGTATACTTTATATACAGATAGTGTTTAGTCATTTATTTTTAACAACCTTAATTAGTTTTTTGGGAGGGGTATGTTTTTGTTTTGGTTTTTTTTTTAATTTGAATAATGTATTCTGTTCATCCAGTATTTTTGCCAACCCCTTTGTCCAAAGCTGGTCTTTGTACTTAATTCCTTGGTCACTTTTTAACTGCAGATGCTCATGCTGGGGCACATTTGAAATAGAGAACTTAAACAATACTGTGCAGTACCAAAGGGATGTTGAGAATCCCATAATTTTTGGAACACACAGAGCCAAGTGGAATAGCCATAGTGCTGTAACTGTTCTCCAACAAATATTCCAGTCATGGCTGGAATGGTATTTAAAATACAAAATTCCTGTTCTTAATCCTTTTGACTGGGCAATCTGTGCCAGGCCCTCACCCCCCTCAGAGGGAAGAATTTCTTCCCAGTACCTAATCTAAACCTGTCAGTGTGAAGCCATTCCCCCTTGCCCTGTCGCTATATATATACACTTTATGTATAATTATATATATACTTATATATAAAAAATATATCCAAATATAGCTTAGGTTGTGCTTGATCTTATTTCTTTGAAATATTGACCATATTCTCTCCCACTGTGGGAACTGTAGTATGTTTGCAAACAGCTTGCTTTTTCCACAGGGTGTTTTTATTGCTTTATGAGATTGCTGATGTTCTACAGTCAATTACATTCTTTAAATAAGAAAGAAAATGCCAGTGTGCTTACAGCAGGAGGAGGATCTCTAAAACGGAAGCATAAAGAAAATCTTTCACATTTTTCTTTTTTGGTCTCCTTCTCTATCTACTCAGGATGACAAACTTTAGCGCAATTTTCAGCTGCTTCAAAATATAGGTCTGTCTTTGGGTACGAAAACAAAGGGAGGAAAACCCCACCCCAAAAGGCTCAGTGATGAGAACAGTGTTCTTTCAGCTTTGTATAGCTGTGACTTCAGAACTGAACAGACTTTCTTGGGATTGTCTGGGAGCTGTTCCACCCTCTGGCCGTTTTTCCAGGCTGTGCTCAGGCAAGTGCAGGCACAGCACGAGCAGCACCATCACCTTTGCTGTGATCCACTGAAAGGGTGGCAGGGAATGGATGTTTTCATTAAGTGCCTCTGACCACCGAGGCTCAACTTTATCGATGGTTTATAGTGGTACTGTGTGGTTCCCCTGATGAAATCCTAACCCCCTCAAGTATGAAGGTTATTTAAATAATTGGAGGTTGTTTCCTCACCTGTTTCTGAGCATCTTTGCTAATGGGAATGCACTTGCTCGTGTATGTGTGATGTTAGTGAGGGTGGCAGTGATTTAAAAATATGATCACTTCCTACAGTATTTTACATTTTATTTAGTTTTCTATCTGTTCTTTAGCCTTCTGTGTAGTAAGAATGAAGAATATGTAGTATTTCAGGCTCTGTTGTGTCATCTTGTATGGCTCCAGTGGCAGTGCTTCTCAGCAGCCGAAGTTCATCAGTTTGCAAAGTAATCAACGTGTGCAATACAAATATAACTGTCGTTACTTTATAACTGAGCCTCTCAAACACTGTTCTGTTTCAATTACTGTCTGCAGGGAATAATTGTCACAGAGGGGCCTTATTTCCCAGCAAATTTACAAAAGAAGTGAAGTGTTGGCTGGAAAGCCTCTAGGCCAGGAGAGACCATTATTGTTGACTGTGTTCATCTATTGGATGTACAAGGTCTCAGGCTGGTACCTTGATCACTCCTCACTTGTTTTGTTGTGATTTTGTTGTGCTTTTTGAAGTCTGAATGGTCGTAGTGATTTGAAATTTCCTTTATGTTTAACACAGAATGCTGAAGGAGTTGATAAAATAAATTTTAGATGGCAGAACCAGAAGAATTGCCACAGGACTTTGCAATTTTTATTACATTCCTTGCTTCATTTGCTCTTCTCCTTCATGTAATGCCCAATGCCTGCTGGGTAGGAAAGAATGCAGAATGGGAAACTTCTTCCATGTCTTCACATCTTAATATTTTACCTTTCTTCATCTGTAATTTTATAACAGCACATTTGGTTGAGAGTTATGAGGTAAGAGTTAAGGAAGTGGTTGGGTTGCTTTGCTTTAATGCCAAGTATTTGCTACAACACAATTGTCAGGATCTGTAAAACACGGTTCCCTTTCCTTTTGAAATTTGCAGACGCTGTTCTGTGAGGCACTTGGGTAATTGTAGTCCCTGTAATAGTTTGGGGGTTTTTAAATTCTGCATAAAGGTCTAATGTTTCTGCTTCATTAATTGAGACATACTTTCTAATAAAATTAACTTAATCTAAATGTAGTCATCACTGTTTTGAAATAAGAAGGTTTATGCTTAAGTCTGTATTTAAATCCAAATTTAATTAAAACCTTTTAATGAAAGAGCCACAAGCCACTAATTTGCTATTATAAAAAAGTTGCTTTATCTTTTTCTGAAGCTGGTGAGATTGATTCCTGCAGGGTAATGTGTAATCAGTAAAAAATATTGTGATCTGAACGCCGCTATCAAATATTGAATATTCTGTGAGTCAGTAGCTGTTGTGTTTTGGTGTGTGGCCATATGGAAGCTTTGCAATACAGTTGCATAAAAGTAATATTGATTTTAAGCTGTTTAATTTACTTGCTTACAGATCAAACTAGTCACCCTGCCTTCTATATTGACTGTCATCCTTTTCTCTGTCAGGGGTGGTTGGGATTTGGGTGTTTTGGTGCGGGGTTTTAGTGGTACTCAGATTTCTTTTTTTTGTGTGTGTGTGAAATAGTATTATCATGATGATATTTGCCCAAAGCATTCTTAATTGCAGCTGAAATACAATATCTTTTGCTTTCCTTTGCATGTGGCTGTATAATAAAAGCAGTTCTCTCCAGAAAGAGTCACAAATCCTTTTTATTATTGAGATATAATATAGATCTCTTTACAGGATGTGTGAGCAAACAAAATGGAGAGGCTGAACTGCTCTCTGCACAAATAAACACTAAGGGAGACTTTGCAGGGCTCTTGCTTCATTTGCTTATGAAAGGTTGAAAGCATTCACCTGCCAGGAAAAAAGACTCACACTGAGGAGTTTGACAGAGCCAGGATTGGTGCCTTTGTAATCCAAATACATTTATTTTTAATGTTGACTGCAGGATGTCTAGGGAGAAGTGCATAGCTAACAGGAGAGATTTAAAAATAAGATTATCAGCTTTCTAATGTGTCCATACTTTTGAGCTTTCAACATCTGACCTAAGTATGCTGTGAATCAAATGGAAATCAAATTATAGTGCTGTACCTATTGTCTCCCATCCTGATGTATTGCAAGGAAGCAAAGTAAGGGAGATATAAAATCTCTTTTTATTGCAGGAAAGTCAGCGCTTGAAGGACAGTGCTTCTAGTTGAATGCAAGGAGCGAAGACTGGAAGAATATTTCTGTAGACAAATTCAATATGTTGAGACATTTAAGTGTAATGAAATTGGAGATAAAATTCTGTGATTTTTATTGATGGAATACTTAGCTTGGTACAGGAATACAGGATTACCGTGGAATGTTTGTGCTGCTTTACAAAATATTCTGAATATTCGAAAGTATGATTTATAAGAAAAAGGGGTTTGTTTGACAGATTGGCTTTTTTAATATGCAGTGAAAGCATATTACAAATTAGACTTTAAACTTCTTTATTAGTTACTGCATTGGAACTGTATTCACCAAATTATCATCTGGATTTTCATGAAAATTAGAGCTACTTGTCCAATTCCTTATGCTTTATAGTGACTATCAAAATATTCTATGTGAACTGCAAAACTTGATGTCCCCAAGGGAAACTTATAAGAACATTTAATAGTGAACCAAGAGACTTCATTTTGGCAGTTCAGAAGCTGAAAGAGGACTTGTGTTTGATCCAGATGGGGGTAACAGGTACAGCAAAATCTTGAGGTGATTAATTTTTAAAAGATGATTCATAAATAAGTTCCCAGAAAGTTTTGGCTTGGTCTCCAACGCACTGATCTGACAGAGAGGCAGAAAATCTTTAAGCACTTGAAGTAACCATTTTAGCTGACTAGGGTTTAGGTAGAGATTGCATTAATAGGAGTGGGTACTGTTTGTATTTTGTGTACGTAAGTTCATGTATCCTTTGCTTCATTTGCACTGTGAAGGTGCAAAAGAAAGGTCTCTAGGGTTTGTAACAGGGAGGAGGGGAAAATGGCAGCTCAGAAGGTCAATAGGCATTTTAAAATCTTTCTGTTTGGTTGTTGGCTACACTGAAATATGGGCTCTGACAGTGCTCATGATTACAGTGTGAAATCTTCTTGCTAATTAACTGGTGTTTCCAAGTTATGGAAGTTTCTAGACTATCACTGATGATAAATACCATGAGTCTGAGTCTGAATACATATATAAGATTTACCAATACGAGCCCAAAATACTTTAGTTTCACAGGTACTGTAGAAGAAACTTTGGCCAAATTTAACTTTTTGCATTGAAAATCAGATATAGGACATGAAACAAGTTGTGCAGAATTTTTTGAAAAAGGCATATTCCCAATTGGGAACCTTGGAACAAACCTTTTCGTGTTGAGGTGGTCAGGCACTAGGGCAGTTTGCCCAAAGAGGCTGCAGAGTTCCCATGGACTGTGGAGATATGCAGCATGTGACTGGCAATGGTCCTGAGCATCCCGTTCTGTTTGACCCTGCTGTGAGCAGAGGCTTGGGCTGGATGATCTCCAGAGTGCCCTTCTGACCTCAGTTATGGTGTCATTCTGTGAACCAAAGATCCCCCTGAACTCGACCATAAAATAAGAAATTATTACTTATCAGTCCAGGAAGCCTCCTGCGAGATCTTTATTCAAATTTCAAAGTGAGCTTGAGGCTGTATTTGAAAACTACATGAGTTCAGTTCAGGCCTTTGATAGTTTTCCATCAAAATGCATTAATGCATCAGATTACATTAATATATTAATAAAGATGTTGTTAATTCTCCTATACTGTAATTGGTACTGACTGCAAGTCTTAAACATACTAATTTGACACTGTGTTTTTGCTGTGGAACATGCTCATGTTTTAAATCCTCAAACCAAGCGGAAAACCTAATTAATACATGGGAAGTACGTGAGCTTAATGAACTTGGTAATCTTCCTGAGTTCTCAGACTTGTGAAATAAATAAACTAAGAAATCTTTCAGTGTCTAGAAATAGGATTCACAAAATACTTTAAAGGGAAGCGTTCTCCCTAAAATTCCTAAACTGCAGTTCTCTTTTGGAAGAAGAGAAAATGAGGGATGTTCATCTTGTTTTTTTGCTTTGTAAGTACTGTGTGGATGAAGCCCTTAAGGTATCTACAAGAACATCTTTAAGTTAAGTAGAAGTTATCCTGCAAGTGGAAATAAATGAGCAAATATGTTATTAGGATTCAGCCTCTGATTCTTTCAGTTAGTTTGAAAAAGATAAACCTTTGACAATCTTCAAGTTTGTTGCTATGATTTAGTAAGGAGAAAAATGGGTATTTAACTTCAGCAGGATGAGGGGGCATCTGGTTAGCTCTGCATTTTGGATACAAAATACTATATTAAATATTCCATCTCTGGTTTAATGATGGGTTATTATAATGAAAAAGAAATTTGTCAGCTAACTGGCTCCACAGATGGTGTTCCCAGGTGATAGTTTTGCTTCAGATTCAGAAAAATGATGTTTTTTGCAGTTGTGTATTGAGTCCCACAGAATTAGCCACTCCTGACTAAGGTTTTGAAAAAGGTTACTGGAAGTGGAGGTCTTACTGCAGAGGTCAGTCAGTGTCCATTCTGTGACACTTTCAGCAAGTTCACACATGGACAAAGAGATAAGCTTTTACAGCTTACCAAAAATGATACAAGAAAAATCGATCAGGAATTTAAATGGATCCAAAGAACTATTTAATATTTCCATGAAGGCATGTTTTCAGTAACTGGGAATGAGGTATCCAGCCATTCTCTGTGGAATGGAAAATGCTCGTTTCTTGTCAAGCTGCCACAGTTTGAGAAAAGTTTCACTTGAATGATGTGTAATCATTATTATTTTTAGCTTTGGGAGGAGGAGGTGTCTGAGATGAAAATTTTGTGTTGACCAGTTTATCACATCATCCATAAATTCTGTGATAGATCCACTTTTACCTTCCAAAAGGATTCCGGTTGTGTCTCAGCAGGCAGATCCACATACTGTGTGTTGAACCTAACCTCCCTCGGGGTGTTGCCAAAAGGATGGAGTCAGGTTTTCGTGAAGTTCTTGTGAGACAGGACTTCCTGTTTCATACAGATTATGAGGCAAGGAGGTGAAACCCAGCTGTGCAAAACTGCATCCTCAGCCAGGCACCGCTTCAGCTGCTGAGTGTCCCAGCTCTGAGAGACTCAGGATTAAACAGGGCTCACGTGATGCATCAGTTCTACTTGCCCAGCCTGTGAAGTCCATTTTCTGGCTGCTGTCCTTGATGAGAGTGCTCTTATGAATGCCTTGGCTGTGTTGTTAAAAGCATCTTGAGGATTTGTGGAAATTTGGCTCAAATCTCTACCCCCCCCCCAAATTTAATGTGTGAACACTGCTATTTCACTCTCCTTTTATGATGAAAGGAACCACAAAAGAAGTTTGCGAGTGAGTGCTAAATTTCTTGATTTGTTGGCTCCTACTTTTATTAAAAAAGGAAGGGGATTTGCAAGCTAAATGAAAATTGAGAAGTTTCCCTTGGAAAAATAATCGTTACTGCGTATCATATAATGCTTAAATGTCTTCTAAAGAGTTAGTTGGGTATACACTTGTGAAGAGTGAGCTCTCTAGTATTGCTCAGCAATTGCTGAAGGCTTGACTTACAAAAAGAATAAATTTCTTTGTATTCAGTGATAGTGTATAAAATGAACTTGGATTCAGTGTTACTTGTGTAAATATTTTTTTATTTAGAAAATTTTAGGACATGCTATGGAGTTTCTTCCATGTCTGCTAGTTAAGGTGTTTTTGGACGTGATATTGGTGAATCTTCAATGTTTCTACATTCCTGCTTCTCTCTCCTAAACCTTATGGCTTCAACCAAAAATGCCAACAATGTACGGGCCTACCTTGCTGATGGAGAAGTTTTATATTTGTGTATCTCTGTTCACCAAAGAATTTAACATGTTTTATAGCACAGCAGGTCTGCAGTTCTACTGCAGAATACACCCATTTACAAAAGAAGTTCACAACCTGGAAGAAAATCCAACTCTTTATGAAAAGAACCTTCTTCAGAGCTCCATGTTTTCCCTTGCTGCTTTTCCTGCAACTGCTGTTACCTTGAGAGAAGGTGAACATGTTGGAGGGAAGCCTGGGCTCCAGTCCCTGTTCTTCTTGGTAATTGGATGCTGAGTTTTGTGGAAGGGGTATCTGATCTCACCTGCCCAGAGTGCACAGAGAACACGTTCAGCAAGGAGAGGAAGAGCAATGGATCTCACTGAGTGTTTCCCTGAAGGTTTGCAGGCATTCGGGATTGCAGCCTTCACTGTGGAATGGTAATCACATTCCAAATGCTCTGGTATGGTGAGTAAAAGTGCAGGGAGAGAAAGGAAATAAAACAAAAAAAAAAAAAGGCAGGAAGAGAGGGGGGAAACTTCCCTAAACTGTTGAGGTCATGAACAGGTTGTTCAGGTCTTTGTCTATAGAGAACAAATAGATAGTAGGAACTTTTATAATATATTCTGAAAATTTTACCAGTCCCTGGAAAGTGTCTGTTGCAAAGATCTGTGAGTTAGCTCATGTTCTCTTTGAAATTTTATAAATTTTGTACAGCCTTGCACTTGTTTTATTAGCAGAGTGTGCTGTGAGTTCAGGAACGCAGAAGAGGTGTTCATGTTGGCTTCCAGTATCAGTACAGGCCTCAGGGTTTGATACCTTTATGTTGCATCTGAGCAATTAATTTCTTTCTAAAAACAGGGGTTTGTGTTTTTAATTTTTAATCAAAGTGATTTGTAAAAACCTTTCATGCCCATTATAGACTAATCTTTCAGACTTCAGGTTTAGTTGTGAGAGATACCTATTATTTTTTACTGTGTTGCTGTCTTGCTTTTATAATTTAATCTAAATAATACTGTAAGCATTCATGTTTCCTATAGTCTTTGATTTATCAAGCTAAATAAGTCAGTCTCCTCTTGTAACTTCAGCTATCCATTTCATAGTGCATTTTACTGGTTTTTTTTTTCTTTGCACTTTGTCCAGTTTGGGTTTCTCCTTCTCAAACTCATTTAATTAGTATTTTATATACCTTTTAAGAGATTTTGATGCCATATAAGGGATACTTTCCCCTCTCATGTGATCCATTTCCAGGCTTTATTTTCCAGGTGACATGAGACAATTTAGTAGCTCTCTGCTGCTGAGAGAGGCAGGTCCTACTTCTCTCCCTCTGCTTGCCTTCCACTGATCCACTGTTTGTGTGGGACTGTTTGACATGAGAGATAAACACATCAGGAAATCTTTTTTCATTGTGAGTGTGACCAGTGCTTAGTTGCCCGTGGAGATTGGGTAGTTTCCATCCTTAGGGATTTTTCAAAAGCCACCTGGAGATATCCTGGGCAGCTGGCCCTGCTGGAGCAGGGGGGTTGGTCAGATGACCTCCAGAAGTTCCTGTCCAGCCTCCAGCGGTCTGGGATTCTGTGGCGTGTTACCAAAAAAAAACAGAAAAAGCCACTGCACCAGTGAGTTGAACTGAGTCATAGCTGGACCTGAGACACCTGTGGGGAAGGGAGAGGCAGGAATGTGTGTCCTGGAGCTGGTGAGGGAAAAATGGGGGTCGTGAAAGTTGAAAACGGGTAAAGACAAACCTTGGCTTTGATTAAGCTGTTCATGAAAGTATGGGCACAGACTGTGGCAGCCTTTCCCATGGCCACATGAAGCAGTTGTCTTCATGCAAAATGTTGCTCACTGCCAGCTGTTTGCATCTCCAGAACTTAGCAGTTGCATAATCTCTTGACTTTTGGTGTTGAACCACATCCTATTTCTCTTGCTTTGTTTCCCAGTGAGATCCAGCTTGTTACTCCAGTTTGCCAGTGCACTGACAGGGCCCTCTCATGTCCTTATGACCTTCAACCAGACACCAGGGTTTGAAGGCTGCCTATGGAAGTGCTGGATACTGCCTGTCCCCTCAGCTGATCTTTGATCTTAAACTTTGCCTTCAGTGCTGCCTACCTTGCTGAACTAGTTCAGAACAGGATGCTCAGTAAAATTGGTGGGGTTTCTTCAAACGCTTCTGTATTTTGATTATTGTTTCCTGCAGAAATTGTTTTAAAGCTTTGTATGCTTTAAAGATCACATCAAGTTTTAACAAGGCCCAGCTGCTTTCCCTGCCTTAACTGCCATGGCAGGTATTATTTGTACTACTATTTGGAGTTGCTGTTTTCCAGTCAGACACAACCAAGGTTAGTGCTATTTAAAGTTGTAGTTAATAGATTTGCTTTTTCTTTTCCAGCTCTTGCATTATTCTAGAGTGAACACAGATCTGTTAAACAGATTTTTCCCTCAGCCTTGTTTCTTTTAATGGGCCATACTCCACTCTGAATGAGAATTTATAGAGCTGGGGCTCAAGGAAGGAAGAAAAAATTATTCTTAGGATGATCTTTTTTTGTTTTACAAGATGAATTACTTGTACAACCCAGTATTGGTCTTCTCTCATCCAGTTTCTCTGAAATTTCTCTGACTAGCAGATCCTATATATTCATATATTCAAAATATATGAAATTATGTATAAGTTTCTTATATAGTGTGCATGGAAAAGCAGTGTATTTGATAAAATGCCTTCACACATGAAGGGCCTAAGGAATTGCATAATGTGAGGGGATTTGTTTTTTAACTTGGTATTTTTTGCTGCGCAGTTGTGGTTTTTTTGCTCACTTCAGAAGTACAAGTGGCCTATTGTATTCCTAAGTAATAGTATTATAAAAAGACACCAGTGTAGGAGCATATATGGATTTAAGATATTGATGCCAGATTTGTACTAATATTGTGCCAGTATGAAGTGTTTTCAACCCAGAAAAAAATTGCATTATTATAACTCTTCCTTTTTTTAAAAAATGGGATACTCATTTCAAAGATCAAATTACAACTATTTATCTGTGTCTCTGTAAAAGTGAAAAAGTAATGTATTGTTTTACCCAGATTTTTCTTGTACTTTGTCTAATTTCCACACACAAACTCTTCATCACATTTGTTGCGTGCTTTTTAGTAAAGAGACCTGACTGAAAAAGAGACAAAGGTAGAAGAGAAATTTATTACTGAAATGCAGTTAAAGAAGATTAAATTCTTGGTGAGTTCTGCACCTCAATGCTTACAGTAGTAAAAAGTTGTACATAGTATATTTAGGTGGAGCATGAACTCATCTCATGCTCATACTTCACACCTCACCTGTTATTTTAGGAGAGTCCAAAGGCTCATCTTTTGCAGGACTTTACTGGAACCTCTGCAAGTGCAAAGTCCCAGGTTTGGTGCTGTAAATTCCCCACTGTAAAACTTCATTTGAATATGCAGCTTTTTTCCTCCTTTGTTTGTAATGTAAATATTGTAACATGAGAAACATGAATTACAATCTTCAGCTTTTTAGAAAGTAGTTTCAAAGTTAGTTGAGCATATGTGTATAAAAGCCCTGTGTTAAACATATATGTACAGAGAAGTGCCACAGTAGATTTGACAGTATGTTTCTAACCTGGGTGGCTGTGGCCTGGGCAGAGCTGAGCTCAGTTTTACTGGGGCTGCATGACTGCGTTGGAATCATCCATTCAGTTTGTGTTTGTAGCTTCCATGATTCTGGTATTGTCTTTTTCTTTTTTCTTTTTTTTTTTTTTTTTTTTTTACCTGAAGTTCGTTTGAATACATTTGTCTTTGGCACAGGAGAGAAAATGAATGTACCTCTCTTTTTAAATCTCTTCTGCCAAGTAAGACGGTGCAGTTGAAAACTGAAAAAAATGAAGATAAAATGAACCAAGGGAGGAACTCGTAGAATGTAACTTTGTGCCTAATGCATCTGTTACAAACATGAATAGTCAGAAAGCTTTATTTATTGAGACTTACATGTAGTAGAAGACAAACCCTCCCACTGCTGATCACAGATTGCAGTCTGAGGTGTGATGGAGCCAGCTCAGCTCAACAGTTCTGCCGTCTGCCCTTCCCTTTCTGGCGCTTGCAGAACTGCAGTTTCAGTTTTCAAATGTAATGACATATCACTATTACAGGATTAGTTTTACTTATTTTGTATCTTGCTAAACTGCACCTCCAGGTGTCCGCCGGGACAGCTTAAAAAAACATGTACTCACTGTGGTCCTTGGAGCTGGAGAGGGGAGAAGGGCTGTGTATAATTGAAAAAAATAGTTGTATCACTCAGATTATGTTAATGGTAAAATGATTATGTGCACTTTAGCTGAATAGTTGTCTGATTCTTCCAGCTGTGCCTTGACAAATTACCATAGAAATAACCATTAATTATCTGATCTATAAAGGGAGCAATCATTTGATCTTTTTCCAATTATTACTGAGTAATTAAATGATAAATTACCCACATGTAAACCAATCTGCATTTAACAAAACAGTACTGAAGACTGCAAGGCTCTTGTAACGGGGTACAGGAGAAGTTAAGTGGGGACTGGTGTTACAGAACTCACAAGGAACAGCAAAAAATGTGGAGTATGGACTCTACTGGGAAAGTGAGGGAGACTTAGGGATTTATTTTTGCTCTATGTAATTCTCAACTAGATTTGCAGTTCCTATGAAAAAATATGCTTGACTTACAGGCTTTTCTTAATAACTTTCATCTTATTAGCTACCTGTTACAGAACTGTAAGGACATAGAATCAGGCAGTGGTTTGGGCTGGAAGGAACCCCAAAGACCAACCCCAAGTTCTACCCCCTGCCATGAGCAGGGACACCTCCCACTATCCCAGGCTGCTGCAAGCCCTGTCCATCCTGTCCTGGGACACTTCCAGGGATGGGGCAGCCACAGCTTCTGTGGGCAACCTGTGCCAGGGCCTCACCACTCTCCCAGCCAACAATTTCTTACCACTGTCCCACCTAACCCTGCCCTCTGGCAATGTGAAGCCATTCCCCCTTGTCCAAAATCCCTCTCCAGCTCTCTTGGACCCTCTTTAGGCACTGGAAGGGACTCTAATGTCTCCACAGAGCCTTCTCTTCTCCAAGCTGAACACTCCCAGCTCTCCCAGCCTGTTTCCAGAGCAGAGGGGCTCCAGACCTTGGAGCATCTCCCTGGCCTCCTCTGGACTCACTCCAGCAGCTCCAAATCCTTCTGATGTTGGTGCCCTGGAGCTGGAGGCAGCACTGCAGGTGAGACCTCACGAGAATGGAGTAGAGGAGGAGAATCCCCTCCCTCAACCTCTTGTTCACACTGCTTTTGATGCATCTGTTTCTGTAAGAACATAATACTCTAGATGAGGGAACTGTTACTATCCTGCAAGCAACAAGCAGTGCTTTGAGCCTGCTTCCTTTATTTCAGTAAAGCAAAGAACAGCATTCTCCTTGAATGGATCACAGGTAAGGGGAAAAGTCTCTTTTTTGGTCTTTTACAAATAAGAGAAACACAAATTGAATTTGGAGGTTTCTTTTGAGAGCCCTCGTGTGAAGAGGTGGTGCAGATTTAGAAGTATTGCCAACACAAAAGCCGAGCTGAGTTTAGTTTAGTTCAGTTCTAATTCTGTTTATCTGGCAGTCAGCTTCCCCTGTAACTAGCTTTACTTACACATGTAGATCCTTGACTGGTATCACCACCTGATTGTCCTCTGAATAGGATTTTGCAAATTTTCTGTTCAGTTTTGTGGTTGAAATAAAGTCTAGAAAATCTTGTTTTGATTGTCCATAATCAATATTGCCATGTTCTTCAGATAAGGAAGAAAGAGGGGTAAAAAGTGGCTTTAAGTAAATAAATGTTTTATTTGAAACCAGACTACATAGTTCATCTTGGTTTGCTGCTTTTGAACTTTTTTTTATTGCATTTAGAAGTATTTCTGTGTCAAACATTCAAACATTTCCTACAGAGTGTGTCAAAGCTGACCTTTCTGACTTGGGAAAAAATCCAGCCTAAGCTGAGCATAGAAGTTCAGCACAAATGGAGTGTTTCAAAATGAACCATTTGGCTGGAGTGGGGGCACCTCCTCCAAATCAGCCAGGTCTTTTCCTGACTCCAGGAGGTCTGTGCAGCCTAGAACTTAAGTCTTTTTTGCATGGGGAGTTATTGGAGGTGAGGCAATAGCAAGTGAGGACACTGCAACCAGGGCAGAATTCTGAGGGACACACCGAGCCCTGTGAGTCCCGCAGTGAAATACTCCATTGACCATGGGCAGGTAAAGAACCAAATGGCTGCTCTTGTTAATATCTTAAAAAATTGCTGCATTAGCAGAAGAGAAGGAGAAGTAAAGCACTCCTCCTCCTCTTCCCCTTTTTTGGTCTTCTATCAGGAAAGAGCATTTGAAAGAAAGCAATTGATGAATGATTCTTCAGTTAAAAATGTGGAAGAATCAGAAGATGAGTTTGCAGATCTATTTCCAGTCTAGGAATTACAATGATATTTTTGCTTTATCTATTATTTAACTACAGAAGAAAGAATACTGGATAAACAAGTAAAGATGATGCTTATCTGGCAGACAGAATGGAACAGGGAATGGAGGAGAGAGAGGGCTCATAATTATGGTTGTTTAGACAACAGCATGTTTTAGGGAAACAGCCCTTATGCTGCTCTCTTAAGAGGGCTATTCTTCTGTTTTAGAGGAAGCTTCTAGGCAGAAACATTTGGTACACTTGGAAAAATGCATCTTTGGGCTTTTCCTCTAACATCCTTGTCTGAAGTATTCTGGAGCATCCTTCTTGCTGGTTGTCTCTGTCTTCAGAACTTTTGCAGGAGAATGTGATGCTCCCTAAAGTTTGAAAACAACAAATCCACTTACAGTTAGCTAAATGAAGTGAGATGGTGCAGGGTTTTAGGATTGTCATTGAATATTGAAGCCCAAAAGTTATTCTTCCCAAGTAATTGGTCATATTCATGCAGTCATAATTTTTTCTGAAGGTGCTAACTCATTTTCAGCTTAACTGCCTGAGAAATGTTAGTGACCCAGTAGATAGAATAAATCCTATAATCATGATTTGGGTGGGAAGGGACCTTAAAGACCATCTTTGTCCACCCCCATGCCAAGGGCAAGGACACCTCCCACTAGCCCAGGTTGCTCCAAGCCCTGTCCAACCTGGCCTTGAACACTTCCAGGGATGGGGCAGCCACAGCTTCTCTGGGCAACCTGTGCCAGGGCCTCCCCACCCTCAGAGGGAAGAATTCCATTCTGTTATCCAATATAACCCTGCCCTCTGTCAGTGTATTCCCTTTTGTCCTGTCACTCCAGGCCCTTGTAAACAGGCTCTCTCCACCTTCCTTGTAAAAGTTCCCTTTAGGTGCTGGAAGGCCCCAGTTAGGTCATCCCAAAGGCTCCTCTTTTCCAGGCTGACCAATCCCAATCCTCTCAGCCTTTCCTCATAGGAAAGGTGCTCAATCCCTCTGATAATCTTGGTGACCTCCTCTGGACTGGAGACAGTGAACATATTACAGAGTTCCTGTGTCCCATATGAGATGTTTGGCAACTGCAATGTGTAAAGTCAATGTTGTTTCATATTCTTTAAGTCTTTTTATGTTTTAACAACTAGGGTTTTAAATACAGATATTTGTTTGTCTTTAATGTGGGAATAAATCTAGGAGTAACCTGTACTTCATGATTTCTAAAACTGGGATTCGGAGAGTTAAATATCCAAGCTCCCTAAAGAACCTCTAAAGGACAGTAAAAGTGTGATGGATAACTCTTAAATCTGTTATTAGACAGACCCAGGGAATAAGATGTGCTTTCAGAGAGCAGCAGTAACCAGGGAAGGTCTGACACATGCAGCAAGGCTCTGGAGTCACAGCTCAGCACACAACAATGCAGATGTCAACGACTGAAACCTTTGGCTTCTTCTGCCAGATCTGTGAGCCTGCCTGCATATCTTACACTCCACATTCCTGACAGCCTTCTAAAAAACATCATCTTTGGTATCAGAGTGGAGTGTTCCTTTGAAAAGCAGATGGAATGCAGGAAAGAAAGACAGCCTTGTACTTGCTTTGTTTTTATCCTGCATCCCCTGGCAGCCAGCTCTGGTCATGTCTCCTGCTCCTGAGCCTTTGAAGCCGCTGAATTCCTTGTCTGGGGCCGAGCTGGGAGACCTTCACTCACACAGTTTACATCTTTGTTCTTCCCCAGGTGTATAAATATATCTACTACTTGATGTATAATTAACTTACTGCTATATCTATATGTATATAATGATAGCAGTCTATTACATATACTACTGAGGGGTTTTGTACTGTAATTCTTGCTAGCTTTCCTTGAAAATAGTAATAATGTGACTAATGGCTGTTTAATCACCTACTCCTCTTGGCATCTCTTTCAACAGAAGACTTAAAGGCATAAAGTATTCCTGAAATTATTCCTGTAAGATCCTGTCACCCTCACTTTGCAGGTGTTAAAGAAGCTGATGTCATATTTTACCAGCAGCACCAACTGGCATGCAGTTGTCTCGGCTTGTAAGTGGGTAAAGCTCCTCAGAAATTGAAAAAAATATGTATTTCAAAGCATAAGGAGTGGCTCAAAGGACTTGAGCCTCTCATATGAGTAGTATTTGCAAAAGTGGAGTTTAGACACTTTGGTAGCTAAATTAGAAAAGGTTGGTGATAGTGATGTTCCCAAGGGGCTTAGTAAAAACAGTTAGATTTAAGTTCTGTTAAAATTCTGTCTTCAGGGTTGCTTTTTTTTGTCACAGTAGCTTCTATCTCTACTTTTCTTCTCCTGCTGATGGAAGGTGGCTTTTTTATTAATATCTATAGCCTGTGGGGAACTAATACACATGCTAAGTTCTATTAAAAGTAATTCCAGGGTTCACCCACCCATGCAGTAATTATGATTGTGAGCATTCAAGAAAACTGAGTGTATAATATCTTAATTAAAGCACGATAATAGAATTTAGTTACTGATCAGATAACTCTAAGACTTTAAAATGTTAAATTTCCTTTTTATTTTCGTGTTATTAATATTGGTATAGCTATTTTGATAGTATATTGCCTTGTTAATGTGAGTTTTGTTGGGGCAGGAAAATGTACAAAATCTGAAAGTCTAATCAATTAGAAAAATTCTGTTTGTTTTGGTAGTCTGTGTTTACTTGAAAGTCAGATAGTTATTTGCCCAAGAAAAATATTTGCATGCATGAGAGTGAAGAAAATAGTTTCTGTAGTACACTCTCTAACCTTGGTTCTGTCCTTCTCATTAACTTCAGAGGTAAACTGAAGTTTGTTGTCTGAATCTCTAGTTTGTTTTTTTATGGTAAATTCGAGCTCCTGTACGTACTAACGTTATCTTGAAGTTGGCCTCTGTTCTGAATCTTAATGGCACTGAAGGGTTTTTGCAGTTAAATACCTGAGGTGCACTGGCTGGAGTTTTCCCAGTTCTGTTCAGCCATGGGTGTGTTCATTGTAGAGCAATTCTGTGGTGAGCAGCGACAGGACCTGAGGGAATGGTCTCAAGTTGTGTCAGGGGAGGTTTAGGTTGGATATTAGAACAAGGTTCTTCCCCCAGAGGGTGGTTGGGTTGGGCACTGAACAGGCTCCCCAGAGCAGTGGGCACAGCCCCAAGCCTGACAGAGCTCAAGAAGTGTTTGGATGATGCTCTCAGGCACATGGTGTGACTCTTGGGGTTGTCCTGTGCAGGGCCAGGAGTTGGACTCTGATCCTTGTGGGTCCCTTCTAGCTCATCATATTCTGTGATTCTGTGTAATTCTTGTGTAATTTGATGAATAGTTTAAAATAACCGTGCTTTCACCAGTTAAATGTATGGCTACAACTCACAGATAACTAAAAATATGTCTACTCCACCCCTAGTGATTGCTATATTGGATACACTTAAGGAAAGCTGTGTGAGAGAGGGTATCTTGAATACTGGCAGCATTAACCAATCTCAGGATAAGTGTTTGATTGTTGCCCATTTTCTCAGGTAACCTACTGTGAATCTCTCCACATTGCAGCTGTTCTCATCCCTAAACTGCCAAAGCAAAATTACTGGTTGGACAATCAAGTTTAAAATTGGCCCCAGCATTTTCATGTAGCGCTGCCAATCTTTTCCCAGGCTCCTGGCTCCTGACTACTGCCCAGCATTGCCCAGTATCAGGCAGAACTATCATTTCTAGTCTGCTGGATCATTATCTGGATGCTGTTGATGTTTGCCTGGATTTCAGTGTAGTGGGATTTAATCATAGTCCACAGAAGGAAACCCTCTCATCAGTTTTAGAAGAGCAGCAGTCAGGGCTCTGTTAAGGCAGGGCAGGGACAGGCTCACCTGTGTGTGCTGCCTCCATCCCCTGGCACGGGCACCTCTGAGGGCTGCCCTCCTGCTACCTCGAGGTTCCACCTCCATGTGTTCATCTTGCTTCTGGCTCTCCTGGCCCTGAACACTTGTGATGCTTTCAGCTCCTGTTTTGCCCTCTCCAGACTGGGCTAATCAGCATTTCCTTGGGGGATTAGCAGCTGTTGTTTCCTTTCCTGGGCAGAGGTCAGGTCCATCTTTAGCTGTTAGAAGGGTTTGGCATAGAAGTGGCTCTAAAGCAGCCCCTCCAGCTGGAGGCCCCAGCTCTTTCCCATCCCAAGGTGTGTGCGAGCGGTCAGTTTATTTTTCAGAACCCATCATCTGTCCTGAGTCGGTGGAGGCAGCTGCCCTTTGGGTTGAATTGGAGGGTTTTCGGAAGTACCTGCGTGGTGATGCCTCCAAATGAATCCCATCGGACTTCTGGGCAGGTTGGCAGAGGTGTAAGGACTTTTTTTCACTGGAATGCCCCGTCCCAGCCAGAAACCGTCATGCCTTTGAGGACATGCCACTGTACCTGTTTTAGAAATCTTGATACCAAGAGTTTTAAGCTGACAGCATTTAGGCCACAGTAAATCCAGGTGTGTTAGGAACCCTAATTTTGTGAATAACACACACAGCTCTGGCTGTCACAGTTATCTGTTTAAGGGAGATTTCTGCCAGTCTCCCAAGCCCTTGCATCCTGTGTCCACAAGTGTTTAATTTCCATATATAATTACCAGAACTCTAGATGTATAAAAGGTATTAATCAGGAAAATGCAGGTATTGGATTTTGTTGAATTGAGGTAATCTGTTAATTGATTGAAGATGATTCACTGCAGGTTGTGGTACTGAACTCTAGATATACTTTACAATACTTCACTGTTATAATGATTTATGGACTTGTCATTTTATCTTATATGAGGAATTGGGTAAAGTGACCTTGGAAGGATATTTTCATGATTGTTTTTAATACATAAAGGGGAAAAAAAGGCAGAAAAAAAATTACCCAAAGTACTGCTACACTATATAAATAATTTAGAACTTCAATAATGTTGTCAAATGTCTGTGCTGTAAACAGGATTTAGACAGATATAGTCTGCATAAGGAGATTCTGGCTTTTTACTTCTTTGAACATTAATAAAACCTCTCTGAGTCCATTCCCCAATTTAAATAATGAATGAGCTATTTTCTTAGCTCTCTCTCCAATATATACCCTCAAGTAATGTGTCTTATGCACTAAATAAAAGCTGGGAGCATTTTTTGGTTTATTTCTTAGTGTCATAAGAGTTATATTTTTATGTGCCTGTATCCATAGTCCCAAGGGCATATATTAATACTTGGAGAATGTCTAGGAGAGGTAGGCTGCTGCACAGAAAATGGCAATGCCATGTCCTTTGTTATTTCTTTGAATGTGATAGTGGTTCCAAATATAGCAGCAACAGAAATATCCTTTGCTTCCCTTCCCAGAACTGCCTCGAAAAGACAATTTCTGTATTCTGCACAGAACTGCAGCTCTGGGATAAAGCTGCAATGCCAGCCTGCATTTTAGATTCCCAAAGCCATATGTCCATGCTGGCCTTAGGTCTAAATGATTCTGTACAGTCTGCATAGTCTATCTGCAGGAAAATGGTAGGACTTAAGAAATCAAGTTAAATGCCTTTTAGACCCAGATGATTTTGCTTACTCATCTGCCTCCTTGCTTAATCAATATGTGCCTCCTCTTCTGAACCCGAGGATTGTTTGATGTTTAGAAAAATTGTGTTATTAATACAGGATTTAAAATGTCTTGTGCTTCACAGATCTAGCAAAGGATGCTTGCTACATGCAGAAGGGTTTCCAACATTATTTTAGGTCTGAAATAATGAGTTAGGAGAAACAAACAATATCAAGAGAACAGAGTCAGGAAGAACTGAAAGTTATGAGCAGTATGAGCCGATGTATCTTCTTGGTATAGCTGGGATGTTTTAAACTATTATTGTTTGGGGAAATAAAAGCCTGAGTCTATATCAAAGTAGATGTATTGCATACTAAATTTTAAGAAGCAGAATCTGATTTTCTCTCCCTCTCTGTTTTTTATTTTGTGTAAAAAAGAGGAAAAGCAGGCCTTAACTGAGACTGCAGGTTCCAAGGTGCTTCCAGCAGAAGGTCTGGTTTCCACATCTGTATGGATCTGTCCTGAGTCTCTAGAGAAATGGATCCTTCTGCAGAGGTGTGGTTATTCAGGCTGCATGACTTTGGTGCCACTCCCCTCCTGTGGAGCTGAGTGTCACAGGGGACGTGACCTTACAAAGGTCACAAACACCTCTAGGGCTTTGTGATGCCACCTCCACTTTTTCCCTTCTCAAACCCTGAACCTCTCCATCCTTTTGTCATTTGCCTTGCACCATATTGGGAGGGAGGAGTCATTAGTGATGTTAAAAGCTACAGGGAAAAAATTTTTTAATTTTGAAGTATCAATTACTATTCTACAATGTGTAGTTAGAGAGCAGAGTTACTAAAAAGGAGGAAGGTCTGTGGCCCACTTTGCTGCCAGACATTCATTTTCAGTGCCGAGTTAGTCTGTGCTGGCTGAGGTTTCCAGTTCAGTTTTCAGGCAGGGTATGAGACTTATGAAGGCTTTGTACTCCTAAATCAAGGTCTGTTGTGTTGGCCTGGATTAAGAACACGAGAAAGAATTCCAGACACTGGATATTTAGTGCTGTGTTAAGATCTACGGAGCAGAAGGGATTGGTATAATAAGGAGGATGTGAATTCTCTGCTGCAGCCTTACTATGGTAGTAGAATATATCCAGATCTCCCTGGAACTCAAACTATATGGTTGCCACACCCCACAGGATGGAAAACACTTGTCTTTCCCTGCAGTCTAGAATACAGGGGTGGGTTTTAGTACCCTTGTTTGAAAACAAAAATCTTTTGCTCTACCCTTTCCATGGAGTTATACCCATGGCACCATTTTAGGATTCGATTTAACCAGGGCACTGGGTTAAGAGAGGAAGATTATCTGCCTTCTGATGAAAGCTGTAAGATACTGGACTTCCTTAGGGTTGGCAAGACATTGCACTGGCATTATGGAACTGCAGCCAAGCAATGTGGGAAATGCAATTGCAGGACCAAGAAAGGGAACTGCCAACCCACCCACCTGCTGTGTCCTTTGGGAGGTCACTGAGCAGGTGATAAACCTGAAACTATGCCAATTCACTGGTTTAATTTCTTCCTAAATCTCTCCTGTGGAGAGAAGGCCTCTGTCTTCTACAATCTCTTCCCTAGGCTATGGGAAGAGGGGAATTTTTTCCTCTTCACCAACTTCCACAGGAAATTCTGTATGGCTTCCAAGTTTCAGTAATTAAAACAGTGCCAGCAAAACCCCTCTCTGCGGTTCACGTAAGAACATAATGGGATCAGCTTCCTGGATCTCAGAGCCCCATTGAACTTGGTGTTACAGGTGGAAGCTTTTTCTCAACGAAATTCCATGTTTGAGGCCAAACTGGTTTAACTGAGATCAAAGTGGTGTTTTCCATTTATCTCAGCTTGTGTGATCATTCACACACCGCAAAAGAATTGGTATCCCTTGAACTTTTGTATTAATTCTCTTCACAGGTAATTCTAGGGTTGGCTCTTTTATATTAATCCAGTAGCAATGTTTAAATTAAAGTTTTAGTAGTGAATCATCGTAATCAAGCTACAAAATAGAAAGAAGTAGGAAACGGTTCATCTAAAAGAAATATTTATTAAACAGCTACCATTTTCTTCCCAGTAGTTGTCCATGGTTAGCTCAAATTACTTTCTGTGTAAAAGAGCTGTCCTGCTATTTTCTGGAGAGCTATTTTACTTTGGGAACCTATCAACTGTTTTTACATAAGGGAATTTGTGATATGAAGGAAGGTGACAGTTGGTGTTTTAGATGGTTCTGTTTTGTTTTCAGTATGTGTTTTGGAAGAAGTAGCAGAATAATTTTAAAAGCTTAGTAATTTCTCTAAGGAATATTCAATAATTTTCAAATAATAATGTAAGATATTTCAATGTTACTTAAGTTTCTTAACATGGTGAAAAAATGTATATAGGTTTTTGCAAGTGCTGAATTTTGACAAATGCTAGGAAATCCTGCTTTCAGCTAAAACATGCCAGTGTGTCTTAGGGCTCTGTGCTCTAGGAGGCTACTGTATCTCATTTGGAAGTTTCCATTATATTTAGCAATTGTTTTTGAAGGCTTGCTCCCCCCCCCAATGAAATACAGAATCATAGAGCTGTAGAATTTAGGTTGGAAAAGACCTTTAAGTTGAAGTCCAGCCATTAACATAACACTGCCAACCCCAGCACTAAACTGTCTCCCCAAGTACCACGTCTACACACCTTTTAGATCCCTCCAAATATATTCTTTTGGTGTTTACTGTGGTCTTGTTTAACCTCCTTGCTACACATAGTATTTTCTTTTCTGTTTTCCTTCTCTCCCAAGGCCACGTTCTCACTAGATGCCTCAAGTGAGATGTTGGAATACATTTGTCCTAGTGATAGGGATTGGTATTGGAGCAGCACAAACTGCAGTTCATGAGTTAATATCCCACCTCATTCCTGGATGGTGAATCCTCCCAGGAAGGGTGTGTCATACACAGCTACGTGCCATTGAAATGACTTTGTGTCTTTGGTTTTGTTTTGAGTTGAAATCCTGGAAGATTCAAATATAAGCTGAAGTGAGAAGATAAACAGTAATAAAGCTGGATTTTTTTGTTAGGACTTAGCCCCTAATTTTGTTCATGCAGGGCACTGAATTCTGGGAATGTGTTCTGAAATGTTCAGCTGGAGGGATGTGGCCTGAAGAGGTCATTCACTGACTCCCTAGGAATGGGATAATTCCACATTTTTATGCAGTACTGCGTCTCATCTGTGTGTAAATGATATTTCTCATCCAGCCTTGTTCCCCACCTGAGTCCACCAGAGGTTGAAGTGCTGGCTCTTCCAGGAAGGATAGCTGATTCTTTTTTCCCTGCTGTTACAATCCTCATCCAGAGAGCAGGTCTGACAGTTCAGGCTGCTTTTGTAAGCAACACAAATCTGTTTATTTTATAAGGTTTAGCAAACGAAACGTGGATTGTGAGATTTAACTCTGACATGTAAATGTCTCGAGTGATGCCTGCAAGTTGAGGAACTGTTTATCTTATTTTTAAATGGATTCCTGAAGCTGTGGTGTGTAATTTAGTGTGGATGCAGCAACACTGCATTAAAGGTTGCTGAGAGATGCAGTATTTGTTTCTCATCCAAACCCAGGAGAAGGTCACGTGTGAGTGCTGATAACATACCCTCTGTGTTGTATCAGGACTTGGTAGAAAAATCACCGAATTTGTAAAAGAAACTGTCAGAAAACTCTGGTTATTTTAATGCCTGATTGTTCAGGACCTTAAAATAAAGAACCTGTGGGTTTTTTCCTCTCTGGTAGTAGTTTTTTTGGGGTTTTTTTTTTGTAATTCTTGCATTTTCTGTGTTCCTCAAATGATCTTATGTCACATGAAACAAAGCACTCAGGGATCCTGCTGTGCTTGCTTTGTCTACAAACTTTCAGGTTTGGGATTTAAATTTTTTGGTTTAGTGTGGAAATTATGTGATTTTCCAATCCAAAACTTGATTTTACTTTTTGATTTCATCTGAATTTTTGAGAGGGCTGAATTCTGCTGTCAGCATAACAAGTGCCTTGGGCAGTTCTTCAACAAATTCTTCATGATTTACATTGTGAAGTCCTTGAGTCACATATATTTTTCTTCATGCTCAGAGCCAAGTAGGCCATCAAGATTTAACAAATAAAGAGAGTAATGTTTATTAATAATCCTAATTCCTTGTAGATTTTTTTCATGGAGAAATTGGGAAGATTAATTAGGTACATGTTTGTACAGTGCTTTCGAGATGTAAAGTAGGATGTAAGTGCCAAGTATTATTATTACTTAAAATCTCTTAGGAAAAAGTAGATATTTATCAGGAGCTGTAGCAACTTGATGATGAGACATCACACAGAGTTTTTGGAATCGGGCATGTTATCTTTTATACCAGCTAACTAGCCACACAGGAGAGATGTGCAAGGGCAGTTGTTTAACTGAAATGTGAAACAGCAAATCATGAGAGCTTTGAAACGTGCACAGGTAAAATTCTCGTGGTGGTGTTGGTTGCTCAGAGGTATGTTCTGGGTTAAGGAAATAGGGCTGCAGGAAAAAAGCTGGTCTCACTAAATGTGTGGGAATAAGCTTTGTGAAACCACCGCTGCTGCCGGGGCTGGAACAGAGGGAAGCATCTCCTAACAGAGATTGATCAGGAGCCATCCTGTGGGCAACTCGGTGGGTTAGGCTGGGGTAAGAAGGGCAGAGGAAAGAGGTGGATAATGCAGCCTCTCAAGGCCTTCTGCTGCCTGCACAGGGGGTTTCATCCTCGTTAGTGCCATGAGCAGGTGTGAGAGGTGGCATCTGCTGGGGCTGTCACAGCAGTTGTACTTGCTTTAGGCTGGAAGTGGGTCTTTTTCTATCTTGATGAAGAATAGGAAAAAGAGTGGGTTTGTTAAATTATGGTGCAGACCTATTTAGGAGGACCTACTGTCCTACTGCAGTGAAGGAAAAGTGTGCTTGGGAAAGGGCTTCTAAGTCAGAACTAAGCCTACTACACTAGAGGGATGCTTGTTCTTCAACTTCCTGCCCTTTGCCTTTACATGAGGGGAAAGGAGGCACTGGCATCTTCCTGATGTACTGAGGTCAAAATTAAAAGGATATCCTGCAACAACATACAAAAAATTCTGTGCAAGTTAGTACTGAATTGAAAAGTTGCAGCCTGGTTAAATCATGTCTGTAGATGCAGGGGTAGTTCTGCAGCATTTAGAGAGGGTTTTACCTGTATGGCAGGAGGAGGCTGTCTAAAGAGCCCAGAGCTCTGAGCTGGGGGTAAGATGTGCCTGCAGCACTCGGGTTGTTCTTTACTATGAGCCAGTGGAGGTGTTTCTAGATAACTTGACATTTTTGTTGTCTACATACGTGTACTTTGCTGAGCTCAGTCTGTATTTTCTAAAAGCACCTTATGTTAGAAATCATGGGGTTTCTTTTTGGCGTAATGTCTTTGCCCTTAGCTTTTAAGTGCAAACCACACTTAAGGTAAGAGTTTATCAGGCAGCTTTACTGTGCTCCATAATTCCTGGCATGGCAGGCTGTTTTTTCCCTTTGCATGGATGATGTATTTTTCTTTTCAAGGCATCTTCTGTGATTCACCTCAGATGACATGCAGAGTGAGCCTCAGACATTGTACCTGATCTCTTTCCTTTCTTATTCAAGGGCATCTTCCACGCATGGAATATTACAGAAAATATCTTTGTACTGGAAGGCAATTATTGGTGTCTCGGTGCAGAACTATTCTCTGGGGGAAAAAAAAAATTCAGTTTTGAATTTTGACAGGTGGATTTACTGGCAAGTTGCTTTCTAAGCAGCAGCTTTCTGTAGGATCACCCTTAAAAATAGAAAGTGTTGTATTTCCTTCTCTGTACTGATGAATTTAAGTTATGTTTTAAGACCCATAATATGGCTTGGTACACACTCTCAACTGGAAGGATTGTGAAGACATTTATTTGCAGTTGGTTTACTTGTGATAATTTGGGAGCATAGCAATGACTGTACAGATTCTGCTTTGTAGCAGGAAAAAGTCACATTCACCTCTTAGGGAAAATGAATCATTACTGTCCCAGAGAGGATCCGTTTGTGGTGGTGGGTAAGGCCAAGACATCTGGAGATTGGTGTGCCCCCTTCCAGCTTTCAGGCCCCTTTCTGAATTTCCCTCCTGCAAAAAAACCCAGAAACTGTAAGAGACCCAGTTGTCTTGTGGCAGCAGACCTGTTGAAAACGGTGCTGCTAGAAGATAGTACAAAAGCTGTGGAGGGAGGCAATCTTCAGAGAACAGATTGTGCAGCAATAATCTATTTACCTTTCTGTGTTGTTGTGATGGAACAAGATCAGATGCAGTGGTTCAGTGTTGGGTTGAGTCTTCAGTGTCTGGGTTTTTCCTGCCCCTCACTCTCAGGTCCCACAGAGATAAGCTGTTTTCTCAGTGCTTTTAGTCACTTCTTATTTCTGGAAGACAACATCTGAAGAGTATTGCTGTTATGAAACATGTACATCAAATTTGCTACTTGAGGTAATCTTAGAATTATTAGTGTTGTAAGAAATCTTCTGAGAGCCTGTTCTCTGTCCAAATTCTCCTCCCTGTGAGAATGAGCATCTGAAAGCAAGCAGGTGGGGTGACTTAGATGGCCTCAGTCTCAATATTGCAGTGTTAGACTGCTGATGCTGCCAAAAGCAGCAAACCTCTTATTCCTCACTCAGTCCCTTTTCCACCCTCTTCACTGCCCTCACACCTGTAGCAGCAGTTTCATGTGGCTGCTCTGGGAACTGGGTCTGAAGGGTGATACAAATTAAAATCAGCCCAGTAAAATGAAGTTCAGTTTTAACACAGATGAGTTCCCTGACCTTGGTTCATTGTACAGATCTCACTCCAGTAGGGTCTTATACACAAGGAAGGAGTTGTGGTGGAAAAGCAAAGAATGGGGCTGTGGTGTTTTTGCAAAGTGCTGATTGATTGTGGCATGAGGTGTGTCTAGAAACGGTTTGAGGACATCCTAAAAGCCAGGGATTACTCTCAAACTGTGGATTCATCATCTATATAACATTTGGTGGATTTGCTGTTTTCATAAGTATTTTAATATGTCAAGGAGAATTCCTCTTTATCAAGTATTTTCACCAGCTGTTTTTGTGGTGCACTGTGGAACTTGGAATACTCAGAATAATCTGTCTGCATGTACACAGTACACATGACTTACACGTAAGCAGAGTTTACTCAATGTGGCTGTAGCAGTTATAGGTATTTTGAAAACAATTTTGCCTTTCAGTACTTGAGACACTTGTGCATACAGTGCAGAAACTCTACCTTTAAAAATAATTTCTTAGCCAAAATTCTATTAGAGTAGATATATCTTAGGCTGGGTGTGAATGAAAGCTAAGGATCCAGGATGTAGCCTGTGGAAGGTTTTCATATCCTTTCTCAGGCAGGAAAACATGGCAGATATAAAATATATTAATCTGTGCCTGTTATTTGGCCTGGGGCCACAGAGGGCTGCCAGCATAAGTAGGAGCAAATTACCGTGGCAGTTCCCACACTGGAGTCCCGCTGTGTTAATCCACGGCTTCAAACAAGATAATGGGAAACCTGGATGGGGAGTGTGATACTGAGGGCTCTGCTGTCGGAGGGTTCAGCAGGATCATACAAGCCCAGCCTGGGATTCCTGGCTGGCCAGGCTACCCTGCTTTACATGCTTGATTTCTGATGAAGTGCAGACCCAGCCACGTGCATTTGTTAGGGCAGGGAGACTGGCACAGAGTAAATCATAGGATGCTTTGGGTTGGAAGGGACCTTAAAGTTCATCTTGTTCCGCCCCCTGCCATGGGCAGGGACACCTTCCACTAGCCCAGGTTGCTCCAAGCCCCATCCAACCTGGCCTAATGACCAGCTGGGGAGAAAGGAGCCACTTGAGGAACAGAGTGGGCTTAGTGGTTGTGCTTGATGGGGAGCAGGGCTGGAGAGTAGTGGGTTCACCAGCACTAACATGTTTGCAAAAGCAAGGACACAGGCCCATGTGGGCTGAAGATGTAAAATAGTGGTAAGGATTTGTTGCTACATGCCGTAGTCTGTCTCAGATACTGTTATTCTTTTATTTTCACTTTATTTCCTATTCTTTAGCAGCTTTTGAAACTGTGTCTGCTGGTGTTTAGCCTGTATGCAGTATATAATAAATAATTGGTGTGTTGATGGGTTATGTTTCTCTGATTTGAAAGGATGGGCATGGTTTTTAGTGGTTTAATCAAGACGCTAATGCCATGGCAGTGTTGATTTAGTAAGGGAATAATCTTTGTGCTATAAAGCCTGATAAGACCCTACTTTGTTCTCTTGCCTCATTAAAGTGGGCATTCTGCACAAGCAGGGAAACATCTGCCCTTTGCAAACCTTACAATGACAGCCCAAAATTAGTGCTGGCCTGAACTTTGCATATAAACCAGGCTTGCTGATGTCTTTACAGCCATGTGGTTGTACCTGGATGCAGACATTAATTCTCTTGTAAGCTAAGTATAAATTAAGTACGATGCTGACACCCACAGACATTTGTGGAAGATCTCTCTGGGCATTGTTGTACTGCCAGTGCAGGGATTTATGCTTTCATGCCTAGATCTCCCACTTTATTTTTAAGCTTTCCAGGCTGTTTTTAGGATGTTGCTGTCTGTGGAATTACTTCTTCAGTCCCACCCTCTTTTGCTTATTGCTTAAGCCAAAAAGGGCTGGTAAAGTACAGCTAAGGAGAGTAGACAATGGCAACAGGTGGTGCAGACGTGAAAGACAACTAAAAGAACATAAATTCAAAATGTTAAATTTTCATAGATTTTTGCTTCTAATTCCCCTGCTAATACAGTGTAAAATTTTTAAATAAAAAATCTCATTCAGTGTTGTTGTGACACCAGGATGTTCCAGAGGCTGATGTCCAGAATAAGGATTAGTGGATCTGATTTCTCTTTCTGATACCCTGGGCCAACCTGCTGTCTGTCAGCTGGCAAGTCCTGTAACCTGTCTGTACCTTGACTCCACGGTCATAATTTGCTCTGACATAACTGTGCCTGTGCCACCATACTTTTTCAGGTCCGTTTCTTTGCAGGTTTCCATGTCCAGAATAATGTATGGTACATGCAGGTACATTTCTCACAGTGTTTGGGTTCCTTTTAATAGTCGTTTTAACATAACACACAGAGATAATCGTATGCTGAATAAATACATTAACAGTATTCATCATTGACATAATCTTGCAAGCTAATTGATTTCAGAGGTGTTGCAAAACCAAGTTCTTGCTCATTTTTTAATCACTTAAAATATACACACTTTGCTTAGACTTTAAAGGATGATTAATGAGTTTCATGATCATTTGCATGATCATTGAGAGGTGTCTCAGTTTTGTATTGACATTACCTTACTGTGATCTTCCAGTGGAATATGTAAATGTGATTTAATGCTTGTCAAGCTTTCTAGCAGGCACAGAGATTTCAGTGGCTAAAGCTCCAAGCTCTTTGGAGCAGCATCTCCAGATCCACTGTGCTTTACTGACTTGGGTCCCAATTCGGAAACCTCCTATGATATTAGAATGTTGGGTTTAGAATGTATTGGTCACTGTATTTCTTTCAAAACCATACATAGTTCCAGTGTACAGAATCACAGAATGGTTTGGGTTGAAAGGAACCTTAAAGAGCATCATTCCAACCCCTCTGCCAGGGACAGGGACACCTTTCTCTAGGCCAGGCTGCTCCAAGCCCCGTCCAACCATCTTATACTTACAATGTCATAATCCCAGCTATCAAATACCAATATTTCAGCTGACTGCTGGGTGTCTGATAACCACTCTGAGTATGTACAGTCTTAGTGTGCTCTTCTGTGTCGAATTTAATTGAAATTTTAGGACACCTGTTTGGTGTTCCTATGTCAGATTTTGGACAGAGCTGCTCTGCAATAGCTGGATGTAGCAGATAATGTGCCAGGAGCTGTGGCCTCCTCCCGGTTATCCTGGATATCTGACATCTCATTAGTAGTGCCTGAGTTCAGGTGAGCATTGTTACCCAGATGGTAACGATTCCAGCTTCCACCCAGCAGAAAGTAACCATGGTCTATTTGCAGGGAGCTGAAGCATTTCTCAGGAAACTTTCTATGGTTTGCTAAAGAAGCATTAAAATACAGCTGGTATGGCTGAAGGGATGGTAACTCACTGTATTACATTGCAGTTTGTAAACTGTCTTTGTCTGCAGTCACTACTACTTAGTCCAGGATAAATCTCCCAGTCAAGAAAATGCTTTAAGCTGGAGTTCTGATATCTCTAGGCTATAATTTTTAACATCAACAACCCTTCATGTGAGAAAGAAACCACAGGCTTCTTCTCTCAGAAGTTAACACATTTTTAAATGATCCTAACTGACTTGCACTTTTCGTATCTGTGTAGTTGTTCACACAACTGCAGGAGTGAAAGCAAGTCACCCAAATGTGAGATACACATCAAAGCTCTTCTAATTATTGTGGACAGCTAAAGTGCAATGTGAAGACGTTATCCTATGAACAGTTGGCCCTCATGTAGTGTTTCCTCCCTTGTGTGAAGCATCTTACAGAGCTGGCACTTGTGCAGAGTGTGAACTTGATCTTAATGAGAGGAGAAGCAGTGACACTTTAAATGAAGGGCTCATATCAGTCATGACAATGAAATGCGCAGATGCTCTTTATTAAGAGCAGAGTAATTACATTGTTTTTCTTGTACCAAGTACAAGTGCTGTAGTTTAAGCCTTTTTAATACCATGTTATCAATGGCTGAAGTCAGTTATTTTGCTATATGGGCTATTTAGCAGGTGGTTTATTATGATATATGTTTCCCTAAAGATATTTTTGACATGTTTGTGAATTACACAGGAAACCTTGTTGACAGACCAGTCATCTATTGCACCTGTATTAATTGTTCAGGAGAAATATCTTGCAGCTCAGGATTTAAATAAATGATGCTTGATGTTCAAGGCCAGGTTGGATGAGGCTTGGAGCAACCTGGTCCAGTGGTCCCTGCCCATGGCAGGGGGGTACAATGGGATTATCTTTAAGGTCCCTGCCAATCCCCACCATTCCAGTGAGGAAAATGGAGCACAGCTGCACCTTGGGAGTGTGGCAGTATTTTTTCCATATGCAATATTAATACAGTTTTATTTCACTGTAGCTTTGGTAGTGATCTATTCAGTTAGTTGTCTGCCTCACTTGGAAATACCAGATTGGTTTTTGAACTGCCAACAGCACAAAATCCTCTTTCTTTTCTCTCTCCTTGGTGCCACTTCACTGCCCATCTGCATGGCCTGGGAGTCCTTGCAGCACTTCCCACCACTGGGGCTGTTCTAGGCAGAGCTCAGGTTCTCCCTGGAGGTTCCTTTCCTTCCTCCCTGCTGATACATTTTTGCGAGGAGCACATGATAATCCAGAAGCGCAGGTTTATTTCAAGAGCAGAGCTGCCTCAAGGGGGAGACTATTCTACATACCAAGATCTACATTCAAAGTCAGCTTTTTTTTTTTTTGGAAATGTTATGAATTTGGGCTGGGCACATTGATAAATGAATTTGGAAAGCAACAGTTTGACTTGGGTTAATGGAGTTATAAGAACAAGTATTTATTATATAAATAATTTTTAATCTTAGAATGGGTGTTATGTTATTAGAAAAAATCTCTATAATTTCGTAAACCTTTTTTTTTTAATGCTGGAAAAGAGAGCCCAGCACTGTTTGGATCTTTGCTGGAGTTAAACCATTTGGATGATTTGCAATACAGGAATTTAAATTCAGCGCTTCTCCCTGTTTCTCAAGTGAAACTGTGGTACTTATGATTTGTGTGGTGACACCATTAACATGCGTTTTGGAGTTAAGAAATAAAAGGAAGTTATGATTTGTGAAGGATGTCAACATTTCAGAATTGTAGGTCAGCTCTTTCGGAGAAGAAAACTTTTCCAAGATTATGGAATTCACTGTGAAAGAAAAAACAGTCTGAGCTGCTGTGGAAGTGCATGTCTTGCAGACTGACTCCAGAGTGGTTTGTTGGGTGGGCAGGATAGGAAGAAACAACTAAAAATCCACAAAGGATTTTTCCTGTCTTTCATCACAACTTTGCTAAATCGATATTGCTTCCATGGTGTATTTCCACTTGGAGAAGCTGGGATACAATCAAAAAAGTACAGTTTTCTCAGCAAATGTGAGAATTTCTCTTTGAAGGAGAGGCTTTTTCTTTCAGTGCTTAGCTCTTGGCATGTGTGGAGTAGCTCGTTGTCATTCCTCTCCATAGCTGTGTTGGTAGCACTGGGGGAATTGCTTATTATGCACATGATGTTCATCTTGCTGCTGCCTCTTCCTTCTCTCTGCACAAAGTTCTTTGTGGCTTTTCATAACCTGAAGGTGGGAGCTCTCGAGGTACATGCTTTTCCCCTTGTTTCCACACCCCCTTGCAAACTGGGCTAACTGGTGTAGCTGGGCCATTCACAGCCTGACAGAGAGAAAAAAGCTGATGTGGCAGCTTGAGAGAGTTTTTCTTCATCTTTAAGCAGAACTTAATTACAAATACCTTCTTGAGTGTGGGTAGTAGCCTTTTTCCTTTTGTGCTTGGTCCATGTAGGCAATGTTTAAGTAATATGTAATTTTAAAGTAATAAATAGCTGTTTCACAGTGTCATATCAAGGCAAACTGCAAAGGCTGTGCATGAATCAGAGCTGTTTGGTTAGTCTGACATACTGTATCCTTGAACTGGCAAACATAAAGAAATCTTTCCAGCCAGAATATTTAATAAGTAATGGTTTGGATAATGTGAATCTATGTATTAGCATCTGGTGCAGCACTGAAATTTATGTGCAGTTTTAGCTTTGTGAGCCAATGGTTCTGGAAACTTAGGATTGTCGTTCTTCCTAATAGCTACCAGTAATGCTGTGTTCCAAAATCCAACCCTGAGAGCTGCAGGGCATGCCTGGGGGAAAACTGCAGTTACCTCTCAGGAAAGATTTCAGTGTTTGAGGATTGGTACCAACTGGGGAGAGCTGGTCCTGTGTCTTAAGGAGTCACTGAACTCGACTGATCAAAATGTGCCTGTCGTGAAGACTTCCCTGGAATCTGGAGATCAGGCACAACAAGCAGGGCTAGGGTGTGGCATGCCCTGCAAGGTAATTTTTGGATTTGTAGGAGGGATGAGCCTAGATAATAACCCTGACTTCAGCTGAGGCAAAGGAACGTATTTGGAGCAGAGCTTGTGGCTTTGCTGTCTTCTCTATTAGAAAGGGCGTATGGAAACAGGATTTCTGACTTTCAGCAGTACATGTCTGCATTTGTGCATTGTGCCTATTTCCATAACCTATCAGGGAAATCTTTTCTGTGCTTTGGTGGTGAAAATCTCATCTGTATTTAACAAGTTCCCCTGCTGATTCCTGTTGGTCCTGAAATCAGGTGGCAAGTTGGGTGAAAGCTGAATGTTGTTACTTAAAAAGAAAGTATTGTAAAGGAAGAAGAAAATTCCCCATATTTTAAAAAAATAGGTTACCTTCTCTTTGGTTGTGTGTAGTAAGTAGTCGAGTACTGTCTGAAAGAATTCCCATAATAAGTCATTCCAAGCTGATCTCCTTCCTGCTCCTGTGGTGTTCCATCACCAAAGGGGGTAAGTAATTAAAGGAATGGGCAGCCTCAGAAAAACCTTCTTATTTGTTTCCGAGATCATGATTCAGTCAATATAACGTGTACAGACTTGTGCTTGCAAAATATTTTCCTGCTACACCTTTTCTTACTGTTTTTAACTATTATCTGTTTTAACTGTTCCCTGTTAGAATATGCTAATGGATTTTCTATTAATTTAATCCTTTTGGATGGAAGAAGGAAGGAGTAAGGCTGCATTATTAAGGGAACCTGGTGTGTTTCATGTCAGTGCTGCTTGAGAAAACAACCCCTCCAAAGAGAGAATCCAAATCAAACTGTAGTTCCACTTCCAATCTCTGAGGCTTTGGGGAAAGGAACAAGACTGAGTGTTCATCTTGAGTGCTGTAACCATTCCCATGGAAAATCTGAGGTTGTCCTGCCTCAGAAATGGCACAGCAGAGTTCAGTGCCTCTGCTGAAGGTCGGTGTGTGTCTCTTCATACTTACTCCTAAATTGCCATTCACTACTGTGAAAGGTCTTGTGAGGGTATAAAAGCAATTTCTAATTTTCTACTGTGTGTTCATGGTCACAGGTTGAGGATCCAGTTAAAATATTTGCCATAACAGAATTAGTTCCACCTTTCCCTGGAGATGGCTGACTAGCAAAGGAATTTGTGTGTGAACCTCAACACCTGCAGCTCTTTGGAAACTGCTGAAAATAGGGTGATGTAGAAGGGTATAAGGGTTGTGTTTGGTTAAATGACATGTTCTGCAGCAAGGCTAAATAACACAAATTTATCTCTTAGCACACACCGGTGTGTGGCCTTCACCAGGGTATCCCTACACTTAATGCATCAGCCAGTGTCTCATGGAAAGTGTTAGTAACTGATGTATGTGGTGTTTTCTCAGTGAAAAGTGGATTGACTTTTTGGTCTCCTCATTTGGGTTTTTTTTTCCTCTCTCTCTCACATGTATTTTTTTTTTTTGTTAATAGAGAATAAAAATCTAGTTTGCCAGCAAGTTATTTCAGGAAAGTTATAAAAAAAAGAGAATACATTGCAGTAAAAGATCTTCCTGGCTAGAGACATGCATGGATATTTTCAAGCATGGGTATTTGCACTGATTTCCCAAAGACTAGATTAAGCACCAACATTAGGCATTCTTTAATGACCTGTAAAATTTCATTTATCTATTTCTCTTCCCTTAGGAATAACAACTCTTTTCCTTAAATGTGATTACCTTATTTACAGTTTTCTACTGATCCATAGTTCCCTTCTGTACTAAAGCTAGGGCAGAAAGAATGCATTTTTCACGTTTGCATTTTTTTCTTCTCTAATTCACTAGAAACCAAGACACACAGACACAAAATCATAGCTTTCAAAGAACTTGATTAATGTATTTATTTCTGTACATATGCTCCTAATGTTGATAATTTCATCTCCAGTTTTGAAGACTGTGGATGATGTGTTGGATACAGCTGCTAGCATTGAGAATTACTTTTTTTAAGCTTCAGGTCAAATTTAAAGCTTTTAGAACCAAGAGCATGTAGTATCACAGTCACTGAAATCAGGCTGGTGACCATCAATGAAGAAAGGGATAGTTCTCTGAGACTTAATGCTGTGGTTTGTACAAGCAGGGAGACTTGTAGTTTCAAGTGACTTTGTACACAAAGACTAAAACAAAGCAATGCTGTTTCCATTCCTGATTTGAAAAATGAGGATGCTGTGGCTGGTGTGTTTATTCCATGTGCAGTGGTTGCTGTGCTGAACTGGGCTGAAGGGCTCAGCAGTACAGAGGTGAAGCACAGCGCTCATAATTTAGGGTTACAGCAGGCAGCAGTGAAAGCAGCACCTGCTCAATGACTTTCAGGGCCTTTCTTCCATCTCTTACTTCTCTCCCTGTTGTACCTGACCTTGTGTCTGCTCCGGCAGAACACTTCTCTTTCAAACACTTCTAAAAGTGTTCTTTTGTATTTGCTCATGTGGCATCAAATAATCTGCTAATTCTCCGAGACAGCTGCATGTTTAGTTGTGTGCAGTTTAAAATTAGCAGTCCTGAGTTCAAGACACACTTTATAATAGTGATCAACATTTTGTTTAAAGAGGACTTTAGTCCCAGAAATAGGATTAGTGAAGGTCTACAACTGTGAGGGCTTTCTAGAGACCGTTTGCTTGGGGCTCTGTACTGTCCACTTAATAGTGAGTGAGGACAAGGGGTTACAGTAATCAGGGAAAAAAAAAAAAAGGAAAGAAATATCCTGCTTGGGACTGAACTGTAATGGGTGAAGAATGATTTGGGTTGGAAGGGACCTTAAAGACCATCTCATTCCACCTTCTTACCATGAGCAGGGACACCCTCCACTAGCCCAGGTTGCTCCAACCCCATCTAACCTGACCTTGAACACTTTCAGGGATGGGGCAGCCAAAGCTTCTCTGGGCAACCTGTGCCAGGGCCTCCCCACCCTCACAGGGAGGACTTTCTTGCCAATATCCCGCCTGACCCTGCCCTCTGTGGGTGCGAAGCCATTCCCCCTCATCCTGTCACTCCATGCCCTTGTAAATAGTCCCTTTCCACTTTTCTTGCAGGCTGCCTTCAGGCACTGAAAGGCCAGAGCTAGGTCACCCTGAAATCTTTTCTTCTGGCTGAACAATCCTAATTCTCTCAGCCTTTCCTCTCTCTCAGCTGTATGAAAGTGAAGAGCTGCTCCTGTGTGAATAGTCACTGCTCGTGCTGGGATAATTCTTTGGTGATTAGTTTAACTCTTTGACCACTGGTTGATGGTCCTCACTTGGAAGTTTCTTTGTATTCATGCTTTCCTTTTCTCACTCTAACTGGGTTTGTAGTACTAAGTCCCATCACAGTGTTTACTTTCCTGCATCTACCAAACACTTGTATTTTTTCCTGCTGGGAAGAGAGTGTGGGTGGAATTTGCTAATCTGAACAAGTAGTTATGCGTTTCAGTTTATTTAAGCTATTCTTTAATGTGTGATGACATGATTTTGTTTTGACAGATGAATGTTGTTTCTGTAGATCTGCAGTGACAGTGCTCCATTTTGACTTTGTGCTGTCAGCTTGGTACATTTATCCTGACACTGTTGTATTTCATCCTGATACCATATTCTTGATTTGACATTGCAATGCCACCTCCATAAATTTGTATTGACGTTCATAACTCATTTTCTTTATATTTTTTTTTCAAAGTGAATGAAAACCTGACACAGTTAGAATTGGGAGCAATACAAAGGCAGAATTGTGGAGATGTGTCACAGAGGAATGAAAAGGGCAGAGACGGGGCTCAGTGGGGAGAATCCAGGTGTGCAAGACGCATGGATGGTGCTTATGGGGAGCGACGTGACATTCTGGTAGGGGGCCACCTTAGAGGAATAAATGTGTTCTCCTGGCACATTGTCAGCACAGCCTGAACTTTCTCAGCTCCTTTGCAAAGCCTCCAAATGAAATTTGGATAGTTGTGCCCCAGAACGTGCTCTGCTCTCACCCTCCAGGATCACATAATCACGGTCTGAGCACCGCATGATCGCTGTTATGGGAGCAATCGTTTCCCCTTGATATCATTATTGACTCAGAGCTGCACATCAATAGCCAGGATTCAGCATGTGGGAGCTGCACAGCCAGGCAATACCGTCCTTTCCTCTTTTGGGTTTCTTATTCCTTAGCTACTATCTGCACTACATGTGTTTAATGTAAAAGTTGTTCCAACTTTCCTGTGAAATAGAAGAAATAACACATCCAGGATATAGAAACATTATGTACCTTAAAATTGTTTAGTTTAAAATCCATCTTCTTTTTTTTTTCTTAAATAAAAAAAAAGATTAGCAATTTAATGCCTAGAATTTTTTTTAATCAAATATGTCACAAAGTTCTTTTTTTTTTCTCCATACTTGAGCATGCTTCATCAAAAGCACATGAAAATGGAGCCAAAGTTAATGACACACTTGTATCTCCATTTTGCCATCATCATAAAATCCTGAATCCTACTCCAGATGATTAGTAAATAAGATGAAGTAATTTAGCTGAGAGAATTGACTAGCTACAGTGCATGAACTGTAATTGTGATATTAATGTCAAATAGAGTTAATAATTTCCAGTTCTATTCTGCTCTGGAGCATGAAGTAGTTTTCCCTTTGAAACCCCTATGCAAGTAACTGGAACCTGGGTCATGAGGTCCTAGCCAACCAAATATATTCTGGCCAGAGAACTGGGAACACAACATTCATGTGCTTTTCTATTGCAGGATTCCATAATGGAGGTCATGAAGAACATCTTTGTTGTTGGAGGTGAGAATGGATATAAGGAGAGACTTTTTTCTCTGTTAAGATGGCCCAGCACTGGGACAGGTTGTGTAGAGAACCTGTTAGTCTCTATCCCTGGAAGTTTTCAAGTTTTTTAGGATTAAGTCTTGAGTGATTCGAGTGCAGATGTGGCAGTGTCATAGGTCACAGGCGTTATAACTTTGAGATCCTTTTCCGTTTTCAGTTGTATAAGGTGGTAAAAGTCCTGTCCCTGGCTCCATGCTGATCCCCTCAACCCAACAGAGTCATCATGGAGGCTCTCCATGTGCACAGTGGTCAGCAATTCCAGGCTGGAGAAAATAGACAAGGAATTTCAAAAGTGTCAGTGTTCTGTGCAGTTTCTGTGCTAAAGGTTGGTCACGTGCCATGGGAAACAAGGGGTTAAATAGAGCACGAGGTACCAGTGAGAATGGACTTACCTGTTCCAGTCATTCCTGATTTCTCTCCATTATTACACTTTGGAAAGCTGTGGTTTCACCTTGACATCTAGATAATAATTTTTATCGTATGTGTACTTAAAATTAAACCACTTCACATTTTTTAAAGCAATTGGAAAAGAGGGAAAAAAAAAAGATCAGTGTGTTTTTCATAAGAACTTTCTTGTCAAGAGTACAGAGCTCACTGAAATGGCAATGGAGAAGTTGGGGGAGGAGAGAGGAGAATTATTATGATGCTATATGTCACAATCTCTGCAGTTAATGTGATGTATTTGTTATGTCTGCCAGACCCTGGAGATCCCCACGGAATAACAGTGAAGACTGGCAAAAGGCTTCTTTAGTTTAATATGTCCACTTTAATATTTAGCATGAGTATTACAGTTTAGATTTTAAACTTTGCTGAAATGATTTTTCAGTAGTTTATTGCTGGTCTTCAGCAACTTGGAGGAGAGTGGGCAAAATTATAACCTGAGAGTAATGGTGACTTTTTATTTAAATTTTTTTTCATTTGCAGACCTAAAATTACTCAGCAATTTCTGCTTGGTATTCCAATGTACCTACAACAACTGTTAATTATGGGCTTTTCTCCTTTCCACCTCCATGTCTCTTCTTTTAGGGAGATGAGTTGGTTAATTGTGCAACATCTTTGACTCATCTCTTCATAATTCTTGCTTAGTTACCAGGAAACATATGCTGATGTTACACCTAATGATTATATTTTGCAAGTGAAATCTTTACAGCTGTCAAGTGATAGTCTAGCCCACAAAATTCTGATTTATCACCTCCATGTGGGACTGTGATTTTCATTTGGTAGGTAGTGCTTTACCAGCATCACAACCTCAAAGACCCCAGTTTTATTAAAGCCTCTGGATTAGCCTCTCAATTACCTTGAGCTCCAGTTTCAATTAGACAAAACTTGGAAGAAATTACTGGCCTGGAAAGGTCTCTGGAACAAAAGAAAATGAGAAATCACTTCTTTTCCAGCAGGCATTGAAACAAATTGCACTTGGAATTTCAAGTGGTCTGGGCTAAGCTGGGCTGCAGCCAGGCTGGGTTCACTCTGCTCCTGACACTGCTTAGTGGAAGAGCAGCATGGCAAATACCCCACAAACTGCAAGTCAAGTGCCCCACAGAGGGTTTTGGTAATCCTTGTTTAGTGCAGAACTGAGGAGAGCTCGGTACGGAAGGTATTAGGTTGGGAAAAGCCCATCGGGTCAGATCTATGGGGATCCATATGGATACTGCCATTGGAGATCTGCCAAGTGTGTCCATAGGTGCATCTAAATACATTTTTTTTTTTTTTAATATTTGCTATAGGGTTGCAATTGAAAATCTCCAGAAGTAGCCCAGCTGTTGCACAGAATGTGCATACCTGATACATGGCTGGGCCCGGAGAGCACTGCTCATGTGGGTCACTAAACCCAAAAGCTTTAAACTTCCCAGAATTTCCATTTATACACTAGTGTGTATTTAAAAGTAATTTTTCTTTTTTTTTTACTGTTTGCTATAAGATAGCCTCTGAAATTGCCTGGCTTTATGCTGTGCTTAAACCACAAGACATCTGTAGTAACTGTTTGGTAATGCTTATAAAATTTTGACTGCAAAGCTGCATAGAATATGTGAAGAATAAAGCCATGAATTTAAAAAAAAAAGAGAGGTAGAGAGGGAAAAGGAAAGAAAAAAATGTACAATTAAAGATCAATTAACAGGCAAATTTATTAAAATATAAATATGAATGTCCATTATCAACCAGGAGAAATGTACTATTTTATTGAAAATGGCGGGTAGTGATGTAGACCCTAATTCTGTAATCACATTTATGAGAACACTCCTTCCTTTGGAAGCCATTAGGATGCAGTGTTTGTCTTTACACAGCAGTTTGCCAGTAGCTGAGTCTCAGGACTGTATTATAGCATCAATTTTGAGCAGAACTGTCCATTAATCAATAATAAAACCTGCTTTAAAAAATCCCTAGCTGCTTCCCAAATAAGCTAGTGATTCATTGTTAAATGGAGCATTGGTATTTTAACAAAACAATTCCCAAATCATTGAAATTAAGAAAACCCAAAGTTTGTTTCTTATGTGTGATAGCTTTCAACAGGGTTAATTGTAGTATGTCATTTGGTTTATTAGTTTTGCAGCTTCCCTCTGAATTCACTATTTCTTTGCAGAGCTGTGATGTGCATTCGGGCAGGGGAGGGAAAGGATCAGCGGTCTATCCAGCATTTTGTAAGAGATGGAAGTAATTTGATGTGAACATGCTTGATCACTTAATACCCCAAGTATTATGGAATGATTCCCTTTTCATAGTCATACATTTTCATTTTCCTCTCATACAGTTTAAACGTGATGGGAATTTCTTTGCCACCTATAAAAGGAAAACTGAGTTTGTAAGAATGCAATATCTAGATAAGTCTTATGACTCCTGTTCTTACAGAAATAAGAAAAAAACCTTTGCATGGTTATGTGTATGCATGTCCTTTGCTCTGGCACTACACTGAGTAGGTGTTTGCCTGTCTATACTGACCAGAAAACACCAGTACAGTCATGGAAGGGACCATACAGGGACCTGCCATGGGCAGGGACACCTTCCACTAGCCCAGGTTGCTCCAAGCCCCATCCAACCTGGCCTTGAACACTTCCAGGGATGGGGCAGCCACAGCTTCTCTGGGTAACTGTGCCAGGGCCTCCCTGCCCTCACAGGGAAGAATTTCTTCCTTATATCCAATTTAGCCCTGTCTTCTGTCAGTTTGAAGCCATTCCCCCTTGTCCTGTCACTCCGGGCCCTTGTAAATAGTCCCGCTCCAGCTATCTTGGAGTCCCTTTGAACACTGGAAGGGGCTCTAAGGTCTTCCCAGAGCCTTCTCTTCTCCAGTCTGAACAGCCCCAGCCCTCCCAGCCCATCTCCATAGGAGAGTAAACACGACATAACTAGTGCTGATTGCTGCAATGGGATTCAAAGAGAGAGAGGGAGGGAGAGTGGTAGCACTCAGTGCCCTCTTCCCATATGTTCTTGGAGCCAACTGCTTTACCCAGTGAATTTAATAGTAATCTCAGAGGAAAAGCCTGCTGCTGAAGCAAAGGCAGGCAACACTTAAATGATTTTAAATATAAAGTACCATTGCTGTAAGAAAAAAAAAAGAAAACCAGAATGCCCGTTTTTTTATTTTGTGATCAGAGCGCAGGTAGTGGAGAAAAACAGGATGCTGGAGAGAAAGCAGGCTTGACTTGAAGTCAAGTGAAACCTTTTGAAGTTGGAAACAAACAGCCAGGAGCTGCTGAGCTTGGTGTGCATGTCACTTTACTAATCCTCACACATTTTAATTACACCCAGCAAATGTGCCGTTCTCCTCCCGCTGCTTCACCAGCAGGATGTTGTAACAAGGGCTCGTGTCCCAGTTGACTTTAATGACTCGATGGAGCATTCTATATTACAATCACTACAGAGTTATGTTAAAGCACAAATGTTGTGAAACAAATTACGGCGGTCAAAATAAAGGAGGAATGAATGAGGCAGATTAGCTGGCATGCACTGGTTGTTTTGTACTGCTCTAGTCATGCAGAGCAGCTGTAAATACAGTGTAAACAGCCACAAAGGCCTCAATTATTCTCCTACTTGTTCATGTAGATTAGTATGATCTTGCTCTATAGCCAAGTAATTTAAACAACAATTCTGGGAACGACTGATGAGGTTCATTTACACTAATGTAAATCTATAGCTTCTGGTTTCTGATTAAAGTTTTATGTATTGAGCTGTTCATCACTCCTTTTAAACATTGCTGTTTGTTGAACTCAGAGATGATCTTTATCTATTTAGTGAAATGGGAGTAAAATCTGAGGGGTTTTTTTAGATGCTTATTCTTGTAGCATATCAAACTGGTGTATCAGCTTACAGCAAATCTTCCAAGAGACTAATCTAATATACTTTTTAAAAGATAATGGTAAGAGAAATTGTCTACTACCAAGTAAGCAAAGTGAGATAGAAAGGTTATATCTTTCAATACCAATGTGAATTTGAATTCATCGTAGAATCAATAATAGAAAGTTTTCACTGAATTGTTCCACAAGAGCTATGATTAACTTGATGGCTTTCAGGTTGGAATTAAAAGTAATCAAGTATTTGAAGACATGTTTGTTCTTAAACTTTATTGGGCATCCCGTTGGTGGGAGGGGATTGTGGTAGTGCACTAAGACAAGTATTGCAATACTATTTGGCTCACTTCAGGCTGAATGGCACTTTACTTCATAACCAGGATTATTGATTTTTATGGGGCTATTCCTTAAGAAAACTTGTAGGTAACTTGGTAAGGATGCACCATGGCCTGATGTGGTTTGGAGTTCCGACTAATAAGTCACAAAAGGCATTCAAGAGAATGGCTGAAGGTTCTCGAGCTTTCTTATTTGCAACACTACATTTCTTTTTGTAGGACTTGTTAATGAAGGGCTCCTGTAATAAATCTTGCTTAGGTAATGAGAAAATACATTGACTGCAGGGACTGTATTGACAGGACAGGGGGTGATGGCTTCAAACTGACAGAGGGCAGGGTTACATGAGGTATTAGGAAGGAGTTCTTGGTTGTGAGGGTGGAGAGGTCCTGGCACAGGTTGCCCAGAGAAGCTGTGGCTGCCCCATCCTTGGAAGTGTCCAAGGCCAGGTTGGATGGGGCTGGTGGAAGGTGTCCCTGCCCATGGCAGGGTTTTGGAATGAGATGGCTTTAAAGTCCCTTCCAACCCTAACTATCTGTAATTAGAAAACACCTGTAAATTATGGGTTCATTATTACTGGCAAAATGTGTTTGACAAACATTAGATTTCAGTGCTGAAGAAGGAAGAAGGCTGTGCAGTCTGGGAGAGGAAACGTGATTTGAGCAGGAAGGTAAATGACTGAATGACAGGGCAAGTAGTTACAAGACAAATGACTGGGTATTATCTCATGTAAACTGCACAGCTTTCCTAATTTCAGCCGATCTGCCACGACTGGCAGACACGAGTTCTTGCATATTCCTAGTGACAAATACGACTCTTTAATGAATTACATTGATCCTGTCATCCTGCCTCTTGTAGTCTGATGAAGTGAGAGCTACCATGACTTTGGGCTGTTCTTGGGCTCTCCCCATCCCTGAAGTAGCACACACATCCCCATGGGCCTTTGGTACAAATCTTGTTGTACATCTCCAGAGGGCACCTGTGATATTCTGAGAGCCCACACAGTTTTTGGCTTCAAGATGAGTCCTTAATCTCTCATCTTCATTTCAGTGTAGCCCTTTGCTCCAGCCTGCCTTGTTTGACATTGTAATTTGGATTTCTTACATGCACTAGATTCTCTCTTGGTTTCCCCTGCTTGCACTAACAGGTGCAGATTTTTTCAGAATTATTCTTCTCCCTAATTTATAATGCATGGAGTATCTTTTAGTGACCCACTAATCTTCTTTCATTTCAGGGCATCTCTTAGTTCCAGCTGCCTCACCTTCCCTGGTACTATTAGTAATTTTGTGCTCAATACTGTTAACTCTGGTTTCTCCTGCTTCCCTCCTGTGTAATCCTTCTCCTGCAGACTCCTGACTGGCACTGTACAGATGTTGTTTCAGCACCACTGTTTTCCTTGTGCAGGTGAGTTTGTATTTCTAACATACAGACTCCCTAATCCCTTCATTTCCATTTTTGTTATTCTTCCTTCACAGTCAAGTACTTCATTTATGGTTTATGTGTTTCCATCAGCCTGCCAAGCCTGGCTGAGTGCTGGTGTCTCCCTCTGCATCTATTTTCTTTTACAGCCCACTGGAGGAGATTTCTTTCTCCTGTCTCTTCTCAGGAACAGCTACTGCTGCTGCTTTTCTTTAGTTTAGCCACTCACTGCTCAGATCCATCTCTTCATCCTATACAGCTACCTTCTTTTCTCACTGTCACTTACTCTTAGTCCATATTTCTCCTCTTTTTTTGACCTCCCCTGCATACTAATATGGTCTAAAAACATGTTGTGTTCCTCAGATTTACTCCAGAGTACACCCTAGTCTGATTTCCATCTGTTTTTAACAATGGAAACTGTTTCAGCAAGCCTAAAATAATGATTTCTTGATCAAAGATGCCAGCCTTTGCCGCGTGCTCTCTCAGAGATAAAGCCGATCACTCCTTGATCCTTCTATCGTCGTTTCTGTTCCTTTGTTATTGTACAGTTCTTTTCTCCACCGTTACTGCCCCCGCTCCTTGCACCATCATTTTTGTAGATGTTTTCCTTGTTCCTTCCTGTAGTTTGTAGGAATGCTGTGTTGCTTTTGACTGTGTTCTCTCGGTGAATCTTATCACCGGATGACCTCCTCTCCTCAGACTGGTCAGGCGCTATTTTTATGCAGATGAATTGCAAATCTGTTTGTCAGCCCAGGGTTTGTTTACCTCTGTTCAGGCGTGCATTTCATCTCACATCTTCAGCGTTTCTGGCTTGACAGTTTGCTGATAACAAAGGCAAAGCAGAGCTCTGTATCTCCCCTACAAAACTCTCTCCTGTCCCTCCCTTTTTATCCCCCTTCATCTCGTTACCGTCTGCAGTCAGCTGCTGTTTGTTATCTGGACACGTTCAGTTATGAATTCTTCTACTCCAGCTTCAACATCACCATAATCTCTTCCACCATCTCAAATGTGTCCCCAGTGCCATTTTTCCCCCTCTTCAACATTCTGTTTAGTTTCTTACTAGCTCTTACTGTCTTCAGCTGTGGACAAAAAGGCATCCTAGCTTATCAGATTTACTCCTTTATTTTTAATTGCCTTCCTTCTGATCACTAGTAAGTGACTACTCCACTCCAGCCACTCCTGCTGGGATCATGTATCTAACTCAGTTCGACTCACTGGAGGAGAATTTCTGCATTTGCTCCAAGTTTGAGTGGTTTCATGCTCTTTTCATCTATAAAGCTGTTGAGACAGCTTTATGTACCTAGGAGTCTGCCTTAATTTCCTCTAATTCTCTGCAATGTTTTTCTAACTGTTCTGTTCCCAGTATTTCTTTGTGCTTTCATGCTTTCTCAAATACCCCTGCTCTCTCCCTTCAAATTTAATTTCTTAATCTTGTGGCTTTGAGACTTTTTCACATATCCTTGCAGAAATATCTCTTTAGTTTTTTCATCTGTGCAGCGTTTGTCTAATCTTTTTAATAAGATAAGGCCAAGAACTTAGTTTTTACTCTGTCCTCTTTTATTGTGATTTTTAATACTATTAAGCCACTGTAGATATTAAAACCATTATCAGTAATACCTCGTAGGTTTTCTTTTCTCCACAAATACACTTTAATGGGTTTTAGGCGTAATTGTTAAGATGGAGATGATAATATACTAGAAATAAAATACACTTGCCACGATTAAATTGCAGAGAGATCTGTGAGTTTGCATTTGCAAAACCCCTGTATGTGTAGCCAGGCAGTGCCCATGGCTTTGGTAAACTGCAAGATCACTTCAGATAAAGAAAGCTGGTAGTGTATATGATATGTAGGTAAGCAGGCAAGGAATGTAAGGCCATAGCAAAGAATTGTAGAACCACAGAATGGTTTGGGTTGGAACCTTAAAGTTCATCTCATTCCATGCCCCTGCCATGGGCAGGGACACTTTCCCCTAGACCAGGTTGATCCAAGCCCTGTCCAACCTTGAACACTTAAGGGATGGGGCAGCCAAAGCTTCTCTGGGCAACCTGTGCCAGGGCCTCCCCACCCTCATAGGGAAGAATTTCTTCCTAATACAAGAATAATTTCTTCATAATTAAAGAGTCTGAAGTAATTATTTTTACCTGTGTCCATGTGGTTCTCACATGGGAATCCTTCCTTGGGAATGATTTAGCAGAATATCCATCTCACATCTAAGTGTCTCTTAGGAGATTATGAGATTTGGGTGTATGGAATAAATGCATGAAAGGAATAGTAATGAGTTACCAAGATCAGATCCTGTTGACTCTCTTTTGATCACCAAGATCAGTTCCTGTTGGTTCTTATAGTTCCTATAAGAACTGGAGCCAAAACAGCTTAACTGCTTATTGTGATTCCTAATACCTTCCTTAATATTTCCTTAGTACTTGAGAACTTAAAGTAGGAAATATGAGCTCTGAGCTGACCATTACTGCTCAGAGTGCAGGTTTTGGAGATGGTGATAAGTGGCTGTGTGAGAACATCAGCTCAGCACCTTGTGGTGATTGGAAATGTAAGTCAAACATTAAGAATTCTTACGAAAGGAGTAGAGAATGAAGCAGGGACATCACTGGATACATCCATAGTTTGTCAGCTGCTGGAATTAGTTTGTGTAGCTCTGGTCCCCACGCCTCCAGGACAATCCAGCAGATCGATAAGCTGTCCAGAGGAGAGCAACAGGGCTGTTTAAGCTGTATATGGAACAACCAAGTAAGCCAGGGTTCTTCAGCCTGGAATACGGGTGGCTATAAAGTCATGAATGGCTCGGGAAGAGTGACAAAGGGCTGGTGACTCCTTCACTGGTGTTTTCATTTTGATGAGCGGTTGGTTTAGTTTAGTTTTGGGGTGGGGGGTGTCTCTTCTGACACAAAAACTAGAAGACAGGAAATTAAACCAACAGGAGGCATGTTAAGAGCAAACATAAAAGAGTGATCATTCTTGTGTTGTGGATATTTGCAGAGGCTCAACAGCAGATTAGACAAAGCTCATGGAACAGAGATTTCAGGAGTTCACAGAACATGTATCTGGCTCAGGAACTCTCTGAGCTGCCAGTGACTGACAGCTGGGGGGTGACAGCTTCCAGTTCTTCCCTAGACATCCACTTTTGGCAAGTGTCAGAAATAGGGTTATGTGGGTCTTTGGTCGGAGCAGTTGTACTCATTTGCCAGTACCTTTAGACATTATGAGCAATAGTATTTTATTAAGACTACAATTAAAGAATGCGCTTGATTATCATCAGTAATGAATTTTAATGTTTAAAAATTACCATTCTCTTCTTTGGAAACTGCATGGGTGGCACACTTACATTTGTACATCCAAGGCACTGTGGTGAATATGGGGCAGGTGTTTCTGTGAGAGTAGAGTGGTGGGATCATTTTTCACTGTGAGAGGTTTTCTTTAAAGCAGAAACAGTCAACTTGCTATATTTTTCATAAATCCATTCCAGTCTGTGTGACTGCTTCACATTTCTTTTAAATAACAAGGTCTTAATAATCAAATTAATGTTGATCATCTTACTTTCTTTGTCTGACATAATCTGCCTGTCCTAGTAAGTGATCTGAGGCTTTCTTAATGAGGAACTTGAGTTGAAAGTTCACCACTCTTGCTTAATTATCTCCATAACCCACTGACTAAAAGATGTATGTTCCCTGTGCTATAACAGACCTCGGGGTTTTCCAGCAGGGTGTTTAATTCAGGTGGTGCCTCTTCTATTTGTAAGAAGAAAGGAGAGCTGAGGAATTTGCAGTGTTGCATTATAGTTACATTTTTTAAAAAGCAAACAAGCCCAAAACAGTTTGGCATTGTAGTATGGAAGCTTACACTCATTTGTCACAAATCAAATGAGAATAAGTAAATTTACATTACTTTTAATGCCTGAACTAGCAGCACAGCTACTTTAAATTCAGCAGAAGACAGACAAAGCAGATATTCATATCTAAGCATCAGAGAGGGAACATTTCCAGGTGGAAAGTGAAAATTAATGGAGCTGTGACAATTCACGGCAGCTCTTATATTTGTGTTTATAGTTTGTTTTCCTGCACCACTCAGTTAAAGGAGTTAGGGTTGTATTTTGTCTCTCCTCTTCAGCTGGATAACACTTCTACTTAACTTTGGTAAATGTGATTTCAGAGAATCTATTACTATTAGCCTAAAAGTAGCTTTTTGCTTTCGTTTCTGGGATTGTTATATTTTAGACGTAGTTTTCCTCCTCTAGTATGTGTAAGTAATACTCTGTCTGTTTGTTTGGAAGTAAAATAAATTGATAACTCCTGAATGAATTGAGGCCATGAAAATGTGTCTATGACATAGTACCCCTGAAAGATGTAATATATTCCAGAAACTTGCCAGGATGATTTATTTGAGAGACAAAACTAGAGAAACAGTCTGCTGAGAATATTGAAAATTATCATTTTTGTAATTTTTCATATTACAAAGTCCTTGCCTGTAGCAATTCTGGGGAAACTGTTTCTATTTAAAGACTGCTGGCTGGAGGTGGTAGATAAACTAACCTTTTTTCCTAGTTAGTAATCCCAAAAGTCTGAGTTTATACCAGTTTTCCCTTTTAGGCTTGCACTTAACAGTGACCCTGTGATGAGGTTCTTTCTCCTAACAATCAAAATGCTTTTTATCAGTTTTTTAGCTACTAGAAGAAAACAACCTGTAGCATTAAATCTGAGTTTGCCTGCAAAAGTCAATGAAGTAGCCGCTGTCTCTGTTTTATACAAGTGAACAAAGAAACTAATCTATGATCAAAAAGTTCCATTGCCCATTTTCTTTTATTCAGTTTGTACTTATTTTGTTACTAATGGAAAGAGAAGAATGAGGTTGCACAAGAAGAACCTGTTATCCTGGTTACTCTGTTAGTTTTTTGAAAACCAGAGCATTTGAGTAAGAACTTGACTAAGTTAGAGGTGGCTTTAGAAAGGACGCAATTACTGAGTAATTAGCTATAAACAATTAAGTAAGTTTTATTGCAAGTCCTAGGTAAAAGTTGAAATTTGAAGAGATAGGGGAGAGATGCAGAAAGCTTTTATACATCATATTAGCTACCTCCTCTTTGTTTTGCTTTTCCAGAGAGGCTAATAAGACTGTCAGATTGATGTAAAACTTGTTGCCAGTTAAATTACAGCATGTAGACTTACATTAGTACAAGGAGTTGAAAATGAGAAATAGCCCATTGCAGAGCAGATGAAATTTGTTTTATTTTTACAGCTGTTTTTTCCACAAACTTCGTTAGAAGTTTTCTTCGCTGTTTGGAGACAAAGAAATACGTGCTGTGTGAAAAATGAGAGGTTTTAAAACAAAGACACAGAGAACATTTTTACCTTCCCCATTATAGTATCTAAGAATATAGAAATTACTCTCAGGAAAAATGTATTACTGTAAAGATCAAGCTTAGTCTCTCAGGTTTTGTTTTTAAGTAAGCCTGGAATGTGAAAGAATTCTGAAAAATGAGAACAAGTTGCCTTTTTTTATATAGGAAAACAAAATATTTCCTGTTCCTGCAATTACGTACTTATATGAGTAAAGGGTAGAGGAATAATTAATCATACAGCCTTTTTTCAACAAGATTAAGTAATTTCATTTTAAGATTTGTTTAAGTCTTTTTCCTTTTGTTAACTTTGTAAATAGTTATTAGATAAGCTATAAGCTAATTTGCTAAGTATTGGAATCATAGAAAAATGCCTCCCAGACAGGAGGTTGACAGTTGAACTTGATGATCTTAAAACTCTTTTCCAACCTCAACAATTCTTTGGTTCTAACTAGAAAAATTCTTAAAGCTTCCTCAGGAAAATTCCATCTGAAAACATGCATTTCAGTCTGAATAAATAATTTTAGAACTTCCACTTAGGTGAAAAACAGTTTTTTGAGGTGAATACCCGAAATGTTTGCTGGTGAGATATTTGAATTATGCATGAGGTGTGAAGCAGAACATGCCCAACCAGGCATCTGGGTTGGGTTTTTTTTTTTAAAAAGACCCTTCAGAGACTGCTTTTAAAATTATGTGTTCTTTACAAATTAAAAACTGAGATTAATGTCACCTCTTTGTGTTTATCCCTCAGGGTGCAGTTGTATAACTCTGCTTTCACTTTTCCCAAACTGTCTAATTGTAAGACACCTCCTAAAGCTGCGAGCTGGGCAACCATGGCTGTGCAGCACCTCATTACATTGGCTGGGCTGCAGTTCCCAAGGCTGTTCCAAAGGAGTCCAAGTCCTTTGGAGCAGCTGCTGTAGGCTTGAGAGCGCAGGTGAATAGGTACAAGGGATAATCTGGGGTTTGTGGTTGTAGCTTTCAAGGATTTCTGTGGGTTTTGTGTGTTGAATGGTCACTTGGTTTTGGGTGACTTCGTGCTCCCTCTCATAATTTTTTGGAGTGGTTTTTTTCTTTCGCTGATTTGACAGGTTGCAGTTGTTGTAACTGTTCTGTTCTTAAGTTTCCCGGGAGTCAACAATGCTTTTTGTTTTTACAAAGCCACGTTGGATGAACCAAATAAACTGATACTGTGTCTCAGCGTGTGGCTCGTGGTCCCACTCAGAAGGAAACAGGCACGTGTCACCCGTGTGCCATGTGCTCATGGCCAGAGGATACTGCCAATTTTCATAGCCTCAGGGGATCTCTCCAGGCACCAGGTTGCCTTGGGATAGAAGAATGTGAAGTTGCTGGTGTAGTGAATTCAGAGGACACAGCATCTTAAGGTTTGGCTGCATGTGCGTATGGGAAGTGGTGGATTGGGAAATGGTTAATAAGAATTAGCACTTTAAAACCAGAAGGGCAGTAAGAGTCTTCTGAACAACACTAATCCACAAAACTTCTTTGATCTTGCAGTGCAACATTTATTGCTTTAAATGTTAGGAAATGCAATTTTTAAATTTCAGGACTTCTAACATCAAAAATGAATTACAATAATGTAGATTAAAGAATTTAAAACAATGAATTCTAAAGCTCCTTTGCTATAAAGACTCCTTAAAACTTTCAACCCACGAGGGATTTCCTGTGGACTTATGTCTATATGGATTGCTGAATAGCACATGAATTACTTTTTCTTGTGACTTTATATATAAAGGCTCCTTAGAACTGGACCATTGCTTCTCTTGGCTTCCCCGACCACTTGAAAAAATAACTTGTGTAAAAATGTAGCAGCACATGATTCTGATGCTGTTCTTATAGTCTATAAGGCTAAAATTAGTCTATCTGGTAAGTTTGAACTAGAATCATAGGCTAGAAAAGACCTTAAAGATTATCACTCCAACCCTTAACACAGCACTGCCAAGGCCACCACTAAATAATATCCCCAAGTGCCACATCCACCAGGCTTTTAAATAACTATATGAAATAAACTGCAACAGCAGTGGTAGAAAAGGTGGTTTATTCTCTACAGAAACACAGAGATCGAAAAGACTGCATTAAATAGAGGGGGAAAACCATGTATTACAGGGTAACTTCCACGGGCAACATGTTTTTCTGTTTTTCACACAAAGGGCCCTGTGGTTTTTCTGAGCACAGATGGCTTTCAAGGTGTGCCACCCAATAACTAGGGACTGCTGGGAAGAGGAATCCTTGTCCAGTTGATAACGTAATTGAAGGTCCTTCAGTGAAATGAGGTATCTTTGAAGTGACTGTCTTGTTAACTTCTCACTTAGCACATCAAAGTACGGGAAGGATGCCTTTATTTCTTGAAAATGCAAATTGTGGCTCTCAGTTGTGTGAAGTCCTGCTTCAAAACCTTGCAGATGTCCCGGCTGATTTTGATGGTGAATGTTTTGTCTTTGGTTATACAGGACTAGCTTCAGGTTTTAATGGAAGTGTTGGACTCTGGTAATCTCACTGCAGCAAATTGCATAAGCAAATGGATTTCTCACTGGATTTTCTATTGATGATGTTTGTGTTCTCACCCTGAAAAGTGCTAAGCAAAACTTAAGTGTTTTCCTACTTTATTGTAGCACCAAGATCACAGAATAGATGTTGCAGACAGTTTAATGTTCAAAATGTCTGGTTTTCTGTTGGTTTACTGTAAGATGTTATTAAATTTTCCCAGTGATGCTTAAAATACTTGTGGAATAAATTGAGGTATCGTAGTTAAATGGTATTTCTAGACTCTCTGGGCATTTTAGTTGCTTTTCCTGCTCTCTGTGTTGCATCTGGTACACGTTGATCTGTTTTCTTACTGTGATCTGGTTTTAGCCCTACAACTGTTGCCATGGCTGGGTGAAAGGCAAAGCACAGGGCATGTTCTACTGCTCTTACTGGAATAACTAAATTACAGCATCACACACGGACATACACAATATTCCTCCTGAGGGGATGGTACAAACCTCCTCATCGAGTTTTCTGAAAATGTAAGGGCAGGCTTGGCTTTTGGGAAAGCAGTGTTACCTGCCTCCCAGTGATGGGTGGCTTGGCAGGGTGAGCAGAGCAGGGAAGCTGGAATGGTGCCCGGCTGGTGTGAAGGATGGCCTCGTTCAGGAGCCCCGTGGTCCATTCTGCAGGACAGATGGCTCAGTAACTGCACCATAAGCCTTTTCTTTGTCAGAATTGAATGAGCCTCCAGACTTCTGCTCTCTGATATAAAGTGGCATAATGCATCCCAATGAATCTTTATGGGCAGGAGGAATTATAGGAACCTTTGATCCTTTTCCTTTAGAACCCTCTCATCTTGGGAGGGATTGTGGTAATTGGAAGCAGCTTTCTCAGCACTGCAGATGTCAGTGCCTGTTTTGAAAGTGTGGCTTGTTACAGGAGAACGGATGCACAGGAAGCTCCACCTGTATATGAGGAAGAACTTCTTTCATGTGAGGATGACTGTGCACTAGAACAGATTGCCCAGAGAGAGTGTGGAGTTTTCCTCACTGGAGATATTCCAGAACTGTCTGGACACAACCCTGTGCCATGTGCTCTGGGATGACCCTGCTTGAGCAGGGAGGTTGGACCAGATGACCCACTGTGGTCCCTTCCAACTTCATCCATTCTGGGATTCTGTGATAAGTGTTTTCTGTACAGTCTAGGGAGGGAAGGTAGTATACATTTCCTAAAACTGCAGAAAGAAGAAGTGCTAAAGAAACTGGGGAAAAGCAAACAACCAAAACCTACATCATGTAATAACTGTGAGAGGATAATTAGTCTTGTTACCTGACTGGCAAAGGCTCATCAGTGGAGGGCACTCCAGATGCAGCAAGCAGTGTCTCTTGTACCACTCCACAGCATTCTCCATTTAAGTCATGCTGCTTTTGCAGGTGCTTATATAGGCACCAGTGTATCTTTGAAATCTTAAAACTCTGGAATGTCAGAAGGACTTCATGCAGGTCCCCTGGGGAACATGGAATGCACCATGATGGGTCACAGCCTGTTTGCTTATGGCTGAGCTGTGCTATTCCAGACAGCTCCTTGTGACTCCAAAGGCCATTTAGACATTGCAGTGGGATACTGGAACCTACACAGCATCAAATGGCTCCAGTTCCTTATCTCAGAGTGTTAAGTTATGTGCTAAAGGTGAACTGAATCTTGAATGCAAAATCTGCTTTCCCCCCCCCCCATGTTTCAGGACATATTTCTCACATATCTGCATTGCTTAGTGAAGATGATCACTGCTCTAGTGCCTTGCCAATATTCATTACCTGTCTCTTGAGCTCAGACTTAATACTACTTCATCCAGATACTGTGACGGAAATTCAGCTAGCTGGAAGAATTTATTTCTTCCATGCCAAGAACATGAACCTCTCAGCAAGTTGCAAAGCATCTATGAAATTACAAAGTAAAATCTATGCTCAGGCCAGAGAATGATGGCTTCAGTCTCATAGGCTTTGTGGTGTTTATTGGACTGTTAATAACCAATGGAGTAAGAAATCTGGAACTCTTTTTTTTTATTTTGTTTCTATTTTGTTATTATCCTGTCTTTAGATTTCTGCCTTGTTGTCCTATATACTCTTCTAGCTACCCTTTTTTTTTTTTTTTTGAGTTTTCAGGAAGACATGCTTTTAATCAGTTAAAATAGTGACAAGATAAACTATTTTACATTCCATATACTTCGAGTAGAGCTCGGGGTCATGGGAAGAATATACAGTAGTGGTAATCAATAAAAAGCATTCACTGGCCCATCAGTCAGTGTTTCAGTGCTGGCTTGGGCAGGCAGAGCAAGTTGCTGAAGTGCTCAGTGACAGTTTCCAGGTAACTTGTATGATGAATATACACCAACCCTCACTTTTGTGTAGTCAGGTATCCCAGAATCAGAGACACTTAAAGCTACAGACTAATTCCTTGCCTGGCTCGATGCATTTTCATCATCCATCTGGATGTGCAAACTTACTTAGCTGTGGATTTGCAGTTGAAGCTCTTGAAAACAATGCATGGGGGGTGGTGTGGGACAGGGGAGCTGCACAACCTGCACAGCTTTTAAAGGCTTCCAGGGATGGCGATTCCACCACTTCCCTGGGCAGCCTGTTCCAATGGCTGACCACCCTTTCAGTGAAGAAATTTTTCCTAATATAGGAAAGAGGCTGTTTCCTCTCATCATTTGTTAGTCGGGAGAAGGGACTGACCAACACCCCTCCGGCTCCATCCTCCTGTCAGGGAGTTGTAGAGAGCAAGAAGGTCCCCCCTGAGCCTCCTTTTCTCCAGGCTGAGCCCCCCCAGCTCCCTCAGCTGCTCCTGGTGCTCCAGACATTTCCCCAGCTCCACTCCCTTCTCTGGACATGCTCCAGCACCTCCATGTCCTTCTTGAATTGAGGGGCCCACAACTGACTCCAGGATTTGAGGTGCCTCAGCAGTCCCAGCACAGGGGGACAGTCACTGCCTGGTCCTGCTGCCACACTGTTGCTGGTACAAGGTGTATTTCTGAAACCTTTCTGTGATCCTAAGGAAAAAAAAAAAAAAAGGCACAATTTATTTTATTACTTAGCAACTGATCAAATTTAACAAAGTGTATTTAAAGACAAATCTCAGTAAGAGCATCAGCAGAAAAACAAGGCAAAGAACATCTTTCCTCTGTGTATACAGCTCACAACTGAAGCTTTGCAAATTGCTGGTAACTGTATCAGCATATGATTCCTTCATTTGCATTTATACTTCAATTAATTTTGTAATTTAATTTGTGCAGTTCTGAATATTTCAGTGTACCTCAGTGAAGGCAAAATCTTCTTCAAAGAGCACAGCTGTTTGGGCTTCAGTAAATTTCTCCAAATGCAAGTGCTGTCAGTGTTTCTGCTTTCAGAATTATTTCTCTGTAGATGGGTTTGAAGTAGCACCATCATTGAGATCTTTCACTGGCTGCACTATCAGATTTGGGATGTTGTAGTCCAAGCCAAGAGTCCCACTAGTAAGGAGCTAGTACTTTCTGGTGTAATTTCTTGAGCTGTGTTTGTTAATACTACTTCTTATTTTGTATTTCTGTACCTGTTTTTTGCTTCACACCTTGCTTTGTTTTATTGTTTAGTTATATTAACTGAAGATGCTATTTCTGTTGAATTCATACAGTGTACTCAACAGCTTTTTGAGTAATGCTGGGGAAGGAAAGAAGCATTGAAGATATTTTAGTTTTACTATCACTTTCATTCTAAGGCTGAAAGGGAAGTACTTGCTAGATGAGCATCAGAGGGATGTAAACAGTGTTTCACGTGTTCATATAGTTGTGTGTTGTTTATAAACCATCCCAGAGTTTCTGCTGGCTTGTCCTACGCCAAAATGCAACTGGCTGCCTGAATGACTTGAAACTTGTACATCTTCAGAGGGTTTGGTCTTTCTTTGACAGCTTGAGTCTTCTGAGGCAGTAAAGAAGTGAAGGCAGAGCTTTGCCCATTGTTGGGAATTTTTACATGAGACAAGGAAGTTGCTGCGGTGTTGGAACAATCTAATCAGTAGAGTGCTTTGCCTAGTTATAAGTTTATTAAGAGAACATCGAGACAAAACATCACTAGCTTATTTTTTAGTATAAAAATCATTAGGGTGCAGGTTCTTACAGGCAAACATGCTGTAAATACAAACTCAAGCCCATAGTGCATGCACTTGTTCTTGTGTGCCATACGTGCTTGCATGTTATTTCTGCCTGAGGCCTTAGCTCTGGGGACTCAACTGCGTCAACTGCTCTTTAATTAGTAAATTCCAATTTATGTCATTCTGTCTTGTTGCCTGGGTTATGCACCAAATCCTTCGCTCAGTTCAGCCTCCTCAATCATAGACCTTTTAGGAAAAAAACCCTCTTTCCTTGGTATTTAACTTCTCTGCTGCCTGATAAATAACTGCCCCTCGGTGGCTGGAGCGCTGTCTGAAGCACTGAGTGTCACAAATGCAAATGGGTTTTGTGCTGCTCTGTCCTTTCTGCTTTCTTTTTACCAGTCTGGAGCTCGCTTGCTGTTCGTGACTGATGTGACCTGATGAGATGTGCCATTTTTTATGTGAAAAAGATAAGCTGTAGTGCAGATGAGGATACTCTTCACGGCAAGAAAGCCAAGCCAGTGGATCCAGCTCCGTTTCAGTGCCTGTGTCTGTATTAGCAAGTTTTGTGGGTCAGTAGGAATGAATCTGGAACTGTTGGTGTTAGTAAATCAAGTTGTGGCTGTTGTGCCAGGACACTTTCTTTCTTTTGCTTGTTTGCAATAAGACAAATACCAAATATAAATACTCCCTGCTGCTTTGTTTGTTTGAGTTTGCCTCCATAATGTGCTCCTGCCTCCTGTTGTCCATCCCTGGCTGTGTGTTCCCTTCAGACTCTCACTTCTATTTGAGGATTCTGTTTGGGCTAGTAGCCCTGTCAATACATATCAGAAATTTAATTTCAACTTTTTAAATGCTTTTAGTATAATCACAGTTTCCAGTGTGGCTCAGAATTAAAAAAGTTTCAAAAGTCAAGGGTGAAAAGCTGTGTTTTCTCTAAAGCTGAGAATGCTAAAATGTGACTTTGAAACCAATGATTAGATATTGGTTTCAAATTGCCAACTGTGTTCCTTGCTGCTCTGCAAGATTCTTGCAAGGACAGATGGGTATGGCTAACAAGGAGATTAAAGGAGTTAAAGGGATCTTCTGTTCTAAATTAAGAAAATGGATGTAGCAAATAACAACCTTTAAAAGACAGAAACTCAAATGTTCATTTAAATTAACAACCCTTGGAGAAATACTGCCTTCCAAAAGTAATGAGAAGGGTTCTTTTAACACTTAATCAGAAAAGGTTGTTGACCCGTAAAAGAAACCATGGCAGCTGTGACCATTTGGAGATTTCAAAAGGATATCAGTGAAGGTCAGCACTTAACAGGCTTCCTCTTGGCTTGGCTAAAGAAATTTTTCACTGAGAGTTTTAGATTACTTTTGGTATAATTAAAAATATGTGTAGTTTACACTCATATTGTTCCCCGAAAAATGTCAGGATTTGAAATGTATCTTTCGAAACTTAATGAAAAAGCCAAATGGACTTTTTTCTTTCCTAACTATGTGTAAAAGGGATCTACACCCACAAGTGTTCCTTGGCATGAATGGTGGGACCCAGAGGAGTTGGTGGCAACTGAGCCATCACAGTAAGCAAGAAGGGACTGGGCTTTTAAGCAGTAATATTTTCCTTTTCAAGTAAAGCAAGGGACAAAATAGAAGATTTTACTGGCACCTCTCAATGTGAGAAGAGGTCAAATGTAAGTTTACATTTACAAATATAAATTTTGTTTACTCTGCTAGTGCTGTTGTGGGCTGTACAATGGGGAAAGATCCACACTAGGTAATGTGTATGATCCTTTCTGGAGAGACAGAATAATAAGAATAATACCCTTAGAAATAACAAAAATAATAACACTCCATAAAAGAAAAAAAAACATCATTGAGAAGGACAGTGTGTTTTCTTTAAAAAAAAAGGTGGGGGGAAGGTTTAGGGAGTTAAGACTGAAATTTCAGAGGGGAGAAAGAGGTGTCACAGAAGATCCAAGGGTCACAGGTGTATGCTGGGTGTGCATTCTGAAAATGCACAGAAATACTGTGATGAGCACCACGTTAAAGCTCTGCTCACCTGAGTGACCACATTAAAGATGATGTCTGCTGAAGGCTTTCATCAAAGCTAAATTTTTCCATTCTGTTCTGGAGTGTTTCTTGCAGTGGCAGGGTTTGAACAAGGTCCATTTGCTGCAGCGTGTAGCAATTTGTATGCCTCAGAGCATCTGATGGAGCGTTCCCTCAGCAGCATGAAAGCAGAAAAAACACCTTTCAGAGCTGCAGAGTGGTATTGGTGTTTTTATAATTCAATCAAGGAGATCCAACTTTTGTCCGTACGCGAGCCAAGGACTTACTCCAAGAATGGAGTTGCTCCTCCTGGAATAATTTTGTTATTACTTGCAATTAGCGATTCAGGAGAAATTATAATAGCAATACTATCACTGTATTACTACTATACTAGTAATAGTTGTAACTATTGCTTATAAGTAGATAAGAAAATTATTAGTTGATTTGATTGAGGACTGATTTTGGCATGGTGAGGCCCTGGCACAGGTTGCCCAGAGAAGCTGTGGCTGCCCCATCCCTGGAAGTGTTCAAGGCCAGGTTGGATGGGGCTTGGAGCAACCTGGAAGGGGGTTGTAATTAGATGGTCTTTAAAGTCTCTTCCAACCCAAACTGTTCTGTGATTCCCTTCATTTGTATCAAAAAGGATGAAAGCAAATGTCTTTCATCTCCACAAGCTCACCCTAGTTGCTAAGTGCTGTTTTATGCTCATTTGCAAACCAGGCTATCGAGCTGGTCAATTGGTGGCTGCAAAGTGACAGTGAAATTATTGCCCTTTCCATCTCCTTCAGTTTTGATATTCTGCTGTGGCAAAAGTAATGCAGTGGAATTAGGTCTCGATTTAGAATTTATACACACACAGGAACAGGCTGGGAGATAAGAAATTGCAAACTGGGAGTGTTAATTTATCTTACGATCTGCACAAAGTCAATGATACAGGGGCCAGAGTGGGATTCTTGATATGATAATTAACATGTCATTATTAGGATGGATTTCCAACACTATCTTTGCTGTTTTAATGAGAAGGGCAGGTGAAGGGAGAAGTGAAGGTAGGTTTCATATTAATTTAAGTATATGCTGCTGTATGGAAGGTACAAAGATTTTATATTCAGCAATAAATTATTGTAATTATTGTTATTTAAAACCTAAAGGAGCAAAATTCAGATTGCTAGTTTTTCTTTGTGTTTTTTTTTTTTTCCCTGTGGAAATATATAGTGAAATGCTGTTTTTCCTGAAAGTTCAGTGCAGTTTATCTAACTAAAATTTGTCAGCCATTATCCCTGAGAAATCTAGAATGTTTTCTCAGCAACAAAAAGCCTGATCCTCACCCTGTGTATTGAAATGTGAGTGGAATGATTGTTACCTGTGAGTTTTTTTGTTTGACATCCTTTCGAAATTGAGCATCTTGTCTCTCCTAAGTAAGACTGAGAACTGAGTGGAATAATTTAGAATATTTCCATGTTGTCTAACTATTTATTTATCTGTTTTTTTGCAGGAATGCATTCCTTCTTTGGGGAAATAGTGGGGGATGACATTAGTTTCAATTTTCATTGTTTCAACTTTCATATTTGCTTGCCTCCTGCAGTCTCTTACAGTGCTGCCTGGAAGGAGGTGTTAAGATAAATAGATCATGTTCAGTTTTTCTTTGCATCTCTGTGAAAGCCCAAGGAACTTTCCTCCACTATCTCCCCAGGTATTTCCTTTAAACCAAAAGAATTTTTTTTCTCTCCTGTCATCATTCCTGCTTGACACGAGACTTCCTTGTGCTCTTCCTCTCTGTTTTCTAGTGGTGTCATCTCTCTGTAAAACCAGACAAAAACCAGCTTATCCAGACAGAAGGGGATTTGCTGTGGCAAAGTTCAGGAGGGGAACCTGTCTATAAAACAGAGATGTGTATTTGAGCTGCTTTGATCAAAAACTTGGAGAAGCTCAAGGACTGTTTCATATGAATATTTGATTGTGGTTGTCATGAGTGGCTGAGGAACTGGAAGCCTGTCTTATATAAAATTGACCTTTTAGACTTGGAGTGATGAGTACGTTGAAATTGTAACACATAGGCAGCGATATTTGGGTGTTACAGCAGGTGTTTCTTCTCTGTTTAATTACATGGCTTTCAGCATTGTTAATATTATCTTATTGACAGATGAATAGTGTCAGCTATGGTAAAGTTAATCAGGCCAGTGTTAAAAATTATCAATAAATTGTGCTGGGTTTAAAGGACTCCTTTTGCATTAATCATTTAGACATTTAAAAAGTCCTCGGAGGAAAGGGAGATTGGACCTGGACTTTTTTGGTAGGCACTTTTTTGGCTTCTTGCTGACTCCATTCATCTAAATCCTGAGTAAAAGAAATGTGTTTCAGAGTCCTAATAAGAGCTCTGGAGCCAGGTTTATCAAGAGGAGATTTATTAACTGTGTAAGCACAAAGCATATTCAGATTGTTGCAGATTTAGGCAAAGCCATGTTTACAGTGGCAGATTCTGAGGCTTAGTACAAATATTAACCTAAGTATTATTAAGCTAATAGCATGACATTCCTGCTTAGGCTTTGCTTGAAAGGTGGATGGGTTTTAAGAAAAATAAATCAGGAAGTTCTCTGCTACTGTTGACACTCTGCTATGAATTTCCTTATTAATTATTTACAAAAAGCTGCTTTGTTTAGATGAATGTCATGTTTCCTTTTTAAAGCTGGTGATTAATATCAGGTTTGAGGTAGTGACAGCTGGGAGAGGATTTCAGAGTTGTGATTTTGCAAATTAAACCATTGAAGGTATTTCAGGATGGGCCCTTCAGAAATGTCACCCTTCAACACCAGTCACCTTCAAAATGTGCATTTCAGAAAGTAAATATTGCTGAGAGCACTGAAGAGATAACGAAGTAATGATTCTGTAAGGAGTTGATGGTAATTATTTTATAAAGAGTTGATGATGATTTTTATGAAAAGCATAAATCTACTCCAGCTCTTCAGGGAAGAACAATACAAAGTTGGGAACAGACTCAGGCCTGTGACATTCTGTGTTTGAGGGAGCAGTAACAGATTGCAGCCTCTCAGTGAAAATTGGTGTCTTACACGCTGATTAAATCGCCTGTACGTCCCTACATCGGGATTAGTTGGAGCAGTAAATAGTAAGATTTTTCCAGGCCCTCTAATATTGATATCTGTTTACTGGTGAAACTGTTATTAGTAGCAGCACTGAGGTACTGCAACGCTCTAATTAAATCCAGGCAGTTCAGGTGCAAAATGTAAGATTGATTCAGCATCTCCTGGTGAGATGATGGTGCTCCTTTGTTATTCCGTGGGATGGAACATGCTGTAATTCTATCCCCAAATGGTTATGTGTTAGGATGAACTATTTTATGACAGTTTGGCTCTAAGCAAAACTATAACTCTGCCTGTGTTGTGAAAGGAGATTGCATTCAGAAGTCCTTCCTTCCTCAATCGACACGTAACTTTATAAATGCTCGAGCCTCCAAGCCGTGTGCATCCCAGTGTGTGGCTGTTGTTGCATCGTGATGAATGTAATGTTGTTTCTTCAGGCATTTTTATCACTAGTTTCTATTATAGAAAAAATATTTTTAAATAATTTTTTTCTCATTAGCTTATTAGTAGTCAGAATATGTAAAATCTTAATAAACCTCCTTCGGAGGTTTTGCTTTGAGATTATCTCTTGTGCCCTTTGGATACACGAGGAAGAATTGTCAAATTTTGTACTTGCCAGGTCAATTTGGAATAACAAGATTCCAGCAATAACTTTGCACTCTAAAGGAGGCAATACAACCACTGTAGGATTTAATATACATGTAAACATTTTTCAGGATAACATGGTTGAGACCCAGATCTCGCTGAACTTCCTTAGCCCCCAGTACAGAGCTCCTGGAGCTTTAAAAAAGCAGAGACAGTTCTGATAACCATTTCCCAAGTGGAGAAACTGGAGCTCTCAGTTCAGCAGTCACACTGTGGAAGCTGCATGTCATGGTACTCACTCTGTGCCCCTGTTTTAATTAACCCTGGGTGTCTCGGGGAAGATGAGCAGCTCATACTTGGCATTTTTAAGCAACCAGTTCCCATTTCTCCCCATCCTGCTGTTGCCTTAAGATCAGGAGCAAAAACAACCTGCAGGCACAATGGATTTAGTAGTGATAAGATAGTACAGTCCTTTAACGAAGGCCTTCTGGCACAAGGAGTGCAAAGGTGTGTGCACCCGTGTCCAGGGCTTCCACAATTTATGGTATTATCCATCCAGTCCCAGAAGTACCCACCCCCCAGATCCTCCCCCCGGCACACCTCTTCAGAATTTGAGTTGGGGGGGTCCCAAGACCCCTGTCCTTCCTCATCTTCCTCTTCTTCCCAGCACATACTGTCATTGGAGTTTCTCCAAGGTTCAGGGCTTGAAGGTTGCTTTGGCTATGATGGTATCTTGGTGTTCAGGCCTGGGTGCAAATGTTCTTAAAGAGAATGAAGGCCTTTCTTGAAAGAAGTGTCTAAGCAATCCTAAAGGAATTTAGAAAATTCAATGTGAAATGGGGAAATAGGGCTTAGTGAGTGTAAACTACTGTTCTAAGGTGTGACAGGCTATATGGCTACATTAAAATCTATATTTACTACACAGTTACTTCTAAAATCTACAAAAAACTAGAAATCCAAAAAGTTCAAAGGCATCACTGCTGTTCCTCATTCTCACCCTTTGCCATTTCTGAGGGCTGTGCCCACTGCAGCCGGCTACATTCCATGATGGCTGTCATGCATCTGGAACTCTCTTTGCCCTGGCACTTCTAGAAGGCAGGTTTGTCCTTTTTAATTCCTGGCACGCTCATCACAGTAAATCTGGGTTTAGATGATTTGTGAATGTTCATGTGGTGCTCACTGGGAGATGGTTGACCGGGAATACCAGGCAAGAGCTCACTTTGACAGGGCTGAACACACAGCACAACTGGTTTCATTACGGAGGGCTGGGTTCAGTGGCTGCTGATTTGTGTGCACCCACAGGCACCGGTTTGTCCCAGGTGAGTCCTGCTGCCAGCAGGGAGTAGGTGTAGAATTGATCCAGCCATCCACATGATCAGCATCTGATCATCCAGAGGGCTCAGACTTGTATGTAATGGTGCTTGTACATAGTACAATAAAATAGATGGCATTTTTCATTTTAAGAAGAATTAAGTCTGTCGTCCACTTCAACTGCTGTTATTAACTACCTGATAACTGCATCTAACAAGATGCTCAGGAGTCACTGAGGAGAAAAACAAGACTCCAATTTTAACCTGATTGAATGGAACACTTAAACATTCACTGAAAATTCTTACTTTCTTTGTTGTCTTCAATCTGTGTTAGAGACTAGGATTTAAATGTAGATGGTCTCTACTGTAGCATTTAGTTGCCTTTTGGTAATTTTCACATTTTCCTTGAAGTGTGTTGAACTGCAGTGTACAAACTAGTATTTCAAATGTATAACAATATAATCAAATAGTCTGAATCTTATTGAGCTCATCCCTTTTTATTTACTTATTTTGGGTTTTTTATTACTGAGATGTCTTCTGAATTATTATCCATAGGACACAATTAACTTAAAAAATCCATGTTTGTCCATGTATGTCTTTTTGATACCTGCCTAGTAGGAATGCAGGACCTTGGAATAGGATTCCTTTACATTTTTCCCTTGTGCTTCATCATACACATTGCCAGAACCTAAGCAGTGTTTCAGGGGTTTAATAACCATGCTGGAAAATAGAGAAATTAGAGGTATATGACATTATATGCCTTTGCTCATACCAGGTCAAGATTTGTCCTTGTGGTACTGACATAGTGATGTGAATTGTTTTGGTATTCACAAAACGAGGCGAAGAGCCTTTAGCTATCAGCAAATTATCAGGTTTTTTTGTTATATTAAATATAAACTTGGTTTGGGCTTTTTTTTAGTAAATCTTGCATTACTCTTCCATGTTTATTCCCAACCTTGGTATCTTGTGTTCTGTATTCTGTTCCATTTAGGAATTATCCTCTTTCTTCTTTACTGCCTAAGGGTTGCTGATGGTTTTCAGTGTTTAGGGGTCTTCATTACTCAGACATGCACAGAGTTAAACCACTGCCATCCTGGTTTCCCTTCATCTTGTTCATACCCTCCCAGTTTGTTGTCTAAGGAAATCACTGCTGTCAGAGGTGCCCTTTTCTCCTGCTCTTGGGGCCATGTCATCTATTCTTTGAGGTTTTCAGGCACTTTAGACTTTTTTGTTTTCTCCAAGCCCTGCACTGTTTCCATTGTGTCTGCTGGTACCTGTGACCATCTTCTTTTCCTCTGGAAAAACCTCAGCACGACATAATATTTATTTCTGGCTTTGAACCTGATGGGATTATCCGTGTGAGCAGGAAGATTTGTGCTAATAAATATTTCTGAGAACAAAATCATCACCTGTATGGATCAGGTTCTTAAAGGATTAGGTTTTAATTCAAAGTTTTAAAAAATGCAAACTACCCAGTCCCTAACCAGATGTAGTTGGAGGGAAATTCTGAGTGCAGTGAAGTCAGTGGGAGCTGTTGCCATGTTTGCCAGCTGGGGCAGAATTTCAAAGCCTGAATTTCTTTATAGTCATTTGAGAAGACTCACAGATTTCCATCCAAAGATTTTTATTTAGATTATCCCAGGCTCAGCCGCAGTATTTTGTAAGGATGGTGGCTGAAAGCAATGCAGTGTCTTTTTACACCTCATCACCGAGTGGCATCTCTGCCCATGGCAGGGGCTTGGGACGGGGTGATCTTTGCAGTCCCTTCAAACCCAAACCATTCCATGACTCCTTGTCTTTTTAAGCCCACTCCTCACTGATGTGCACCTTTTCACAGAAGCCTCTTAGTTCCTTGTTTGCCCAGAACTGTTTCACACCGTACGCAACAGGTACGTTTCCATCTGTTCCTCTTTTCCTGGAATCTGTCCTTTATGATTATGTATTGCAAGTTATCTCCATTATGATGGGACATGATGACCTTTTAATAATTTTATTTACCATTTTGAGTATACCTCAGAAAGTCTGTAGAATTTAGCTGAACTTCAATATTAATAAAACAGACCTTATCATTTGTAATCCATAATTTTATTTTAAGAAGTTAGCGTAAGAAATTCTAGTGTTTGTAGATGTGAAATCTCCCAATGCATGGCTTTCTTTTCAGCCATACAGAAGGGCAGTGTCTTAATTTAGTTGCACTGTTTTAGATTGAACCCCCCCATGTCATTTCTGTGTCAGTATTATGAAAGACAGAAAATATCCCAGCATAAAGGGAAGGAAACTTAACTATAAATAAACCAGTAGTTTCCTCATGCTGAATCGATGGTTGCTTTAAAATGTGGCATACTGAGTGCTTTTTCAATAGTTTAATTGGCTTTTTAAGCTATGTTAATTCATTCTGTCTTAAAGTACCTTTCTGTTCCATGGATTCTCTTTACAGACCACACAGAAAGGAAATACAAATTAAAGTAGTTTTGTTTTCTGCATCAGTAAAAATGATTTTGTGTGACCATCAATTTACTTGTGCCTTTTTTCTTTGAAATGGAAACAAGGTTCCAAACCCATCTCTTTGAACTGTATAATGTGTTTTGCCTGCATTACATTCAAAATGTTGAAATGTGAGTGCCTGGAGGGGAAACCAGAATATCAGAACTGAGATTCCCTGAGAATAAAGCTCCGGGGAGAATTCTGCTTTCTGCTTCTAGTTTGGTTTTGTTGTTGTATACAGGAGCAACCCTGGTTTTGAAAACAGTGGATGTGTCTGTGCAGGCATCAGTGAATAGATACACCCACAGCAGTTTTGCACCTTGTGCATCTCTGTGCAGTGATGACCCTCCCTCAGTGAAGGCTGGGGGACCAAGGTCATTCTACTCTGAGTAAAACTGGGAGCAGGAGGGACGTAATTTCTTTACTTTCTTCTGCTTTAAGACAAACCATCCGCCAAGCAGCCATGAGCCCAGATGAAATCCATGTTTTAGAGTAACAAGGTGGTTTCTAAGTGAGACAGAAATACCATTTTAACACAGGCTGTGGTTCCCTTGCCCAAGTCATTGGCAATACGCTGACTGACATGATGTCAGAGAAATGAAGAGCTGTAATAACAGTGTCCTGCCTATATGTTGTTCTAAGTTAGTTTGAGGAAATGCTCTGAATCATCTCCTAAGGGGGACTGCAGTTTGGCTATCAAGAAAGCACTGGAGTCATCATCATACTGTACGCCCTGAGACAGTTAGAAGTTTCATATTTTGGGAAGGTCACAGTTCCTGAATTGATGGAGCTTTTCTTTTATGAGTACTAATCTGGCATCAGAATACTTCTAAGTTCAGTGAAGTTACTTTTGCTTTGCAATGAAATGAGAATTGGATCTCAGAATTCTCGTTTTAATTAGCAGAAAACTTAAAAAAATGTTGTGGTTTATTCTTAGTATTGTTCTTCAAGATAAGATGTTAATCATGCCATTACCTTTCCTAAATGATACTAAGTTGATTACAATTCTTAGATAGCGTGCAAAGAAAGCGGGATTGCTGAGTTGAGGTGAGTATTCAACTGATAAGAGGGTTTTTAAGGGTCTGACTGAATACACTGCAGCCTCTCAGTGTGTTGTGTGCTCCACTAAGCTTCCAGTCACATTGGCAGCCCTCCACTGGCTTCACTCCAGTTTGCCAGTGTCCAAAACTGGACACAGCAGCCCAGCTGTGTTCTCACAAGGGCTGGGCAGTGTGGAATTGTCACTGTCTCAGCCTATTGGCTTCATCCTTGCTGCTGATACAGCACGGGATGTGTTTGGCCTCTTTACTACAAGGACGAGCTTTTGCCTCGAGTTCAACTTGTGTCCACCATGACCTTCCCCTCCCACTGCCTTCATCCTAGTCCTTCTCTGCAAAGCTGCTCACTAGTCAGTCCAACACCTCTCCTGTGGTGTTTTATAGAGTATGTGCATCCTAAGTGCAAGAATTTGCATGTGATCTGTTTAAGTTTTATGAGATTTCTGTCAGCACATATTTCCAGTCTGCCAAGCTCCCCCTGACCAGCAGCACACTGACTGCTCACCCCAGTGTGGCTGTGGCCCATTGTCCTGGCCAGGAATAAAGACAGTAAATGGCCTCAGCCCCATCACTAACCCTGGGGAGGGCCACTTCTGACTTGATGCCAGCTGGACTTTACACTGCTGAACACAGCCCTTGCACTTGGGTGAAACCCTTGGAACCATGCAGTTTTTCATCCTGCTTTACAGACCACTTCTGTCTCACTTCTGGCTGTACAAATACATGAGGTTTACCCTGACCTACAGAGGCTGAGATGGAATAACTGATTGTCCCTTACTGTAAAAGCCCGGGTTGACACTGAATTTATAAAGCAACTCCTCCCTGTTTGAGTGTTAAAATATGTGGAGCTTCTCAAACCTTACTTTGTCTATAGGAACCGTAATGGCAGCTTTCTAGGAGTTGCCTGGCACTTGAAGACTCAGAATGGAAGGTATCTGTGATCTCTGTAAAACATGAGTCTCACTGGATTCAGGGTTGCACTTTTGTGGAGCTGTGCTGCCCCTTAGGGATCCTTACAGGAAATTCTTCCTCTTGGAGTACTATGGGAAAAGTAGAGGCTGCTGCAAACAGGTGCCATTCACAACAAATTCCATACGTTCATTGGAGACTTGACCAGTTAGCAGGAGACTCCTCATACTGGCCACAGGAGGTGCTGCTGGATCCTCTGCCATTGATCCCTGCAGGGAAGCATCCTTCTGCCAGCCTGAAATCACAGTGTTGACTGGGGCATTGCACCTACAGCTTTGCCCTTGCCCAGTGACTTGGGTGAATGGGTTGCCATCGCTCTGCTGCTGCCTGTCCTGGGGGAACCAGCATTGGAAATGGGGAGCTTTTGCCTTTTGGAGGGAGTGTCAGAAAGGAACACGATGTACGTTAGAAAATACTTGCTTTACTATTTAATTTAAGCTATCTGTTAGAAATTGTCATTGTGGGTGGATATGACAAAGCAGAAAAAATTTAAAATGCCTGACAGTATTCTCACAACACACAGAACTAATTTGGAAAGGTGGAGCATTAACTCAGGAATGTTTATCCTAATGCTTGGAAGAACAGGAGTAGATCCTGTGTAAGTGTAATGTGCAGTTATGCTCTGTTACACCTTTTTCATACTGAGACTATCTGAGTTTCTTGACTTGCTGTCACTGATGTTCTCTGCCCACTCTGCTATAGATGAACCACCCCAAACCTTATTTCTCTTGTCTTCCTGACTTGATTTCTGCACCTGTTACCACTTGTTCCTCTCCTCTGAACCTGCATCCCCACCCATTTCTGCCCTAACACTGCAAGACACCATCTAATGCTTTCATTACTCCAAGGATTCTTTTAAGGACAGGACAAGCTGTTGCAGCAAGCCTGCTAGACCTTTCAGATAGCTTAAGAATGTGGTTTGGGTTTTTTTTTTTCCCTCATGCTTTCAATCCATCCTGTGCTTACAACAGAACAAATTGTCCGTTGACTCGCCCTACTTTATGTATTTTTGTAACATTTAAACATTTACAGGTGCAAGTACATAAGAGAGACACTGTAGGGAAATTCCATTAACATTTTCTGAAATGTAATTTGTTTCCTATTAACCTAGGGGAAGAAATTAATGAAAATTTGCTGTGTTAAGCTGAGAAATAAGTTTTCTGGAAATTAAGCATTTGAGTTTTTTATATATTTATTGAATATTTAAAACACCAGCCCACAGCTTTAGGCACTGGGGAATAGTTTGAAAACACAAATTTCTATAAGTTAAACGTTTCCCGTCCAATGTGCAATTGAATTTTTTATTTTTTTTTTAGTTTACAAATTAGCAAGGAATTGATAATACTGTATATCTGTTCTCTCCTGCCATAGCCAATTGCATGAAGCCTGACACTCTAAAACCCCAAGCACTGGCCAGAAGAGACTGAGTCTAGTTGGTGTGAAATATGAAGGTGCTCTCTGTTGAGACCTCTCTAGTGCACCAGGTTTGGTGTGACTTAGCAGGTTGTGCTGCTGCTGTGCTGTGTGTTTACAAAGCCTTCTGCATCCCACAACAGTTAGGCCATCACCTTCCTCATCTCCAGCCTGCAGGGAATGCTCTCCCTGCATGGCACCTGTAGTCAAGCTCTTTCCTGCAAGTGGCGTTGAGTGAGGTTGTGTGTCAGGATCTCTGTGATGCCTTTGTCAAGCAGTGGCATAAGTATGTCAGTGATCAGGTATCAATAAATGATGGGGAAAAAATGCCAGAGAGACCTTTTAAGGCAGGAAACAACCCATATGTGTGTATGCACCTTGCTGGAAAAAACATTCCTTGCTGAATCTGAAACTTCACATTTCTTTCTCTATTTCTCTGACAGAAACATGCCAATATTAAGTGTTCATGTGTTTAGAATGGTGAGACTCTAACAAGCTGCACTATATATTATATGCAAAACTAATATTTTTTATTTATTTTCCCTGTAGGACCTGTAAGATCAAGTGTAGAGCTAAGACAAAAGGAGGACTGGTCTCTGGGGCTGCTTAGGCTGGTGTTGGTGGGTTAAACTGAACTGTGTTGCTGGGTTTTGCCTCAATTCATGCAAAGCTTGCTAGAACACAGATTGTTTCTTGTGTGTATACAATATGTATGTATGCATATACATAACATACCATTTAATCAGACTTATTAGCTGTTCCAGCAGTGTCAGAGTACAGGAGAGTGAGCTCTGGTACATCTCTCATTCTGAGGTTTTTCCCTCCTGCTCATTTATCGCCCGTGTCAATTGATGTGAAACACAATTCCATCTTTCCAGTGTTATTCTGTTATAGGCCTACCTTTTCCTCACATCTTTCTTATCAAAAAAAAATCTAAAAAAAACCTGTCACAGTTTTGTTTATTTGAAAAAATGCCCTTTTCACATCCCTTATCTCAGAGACTTTCTGCTCGAGCCTCTGTCAGTGTGTCCTTTATGCATTGATTGCACACAGATTTCATTCTGGATTTGAAATGTGCTTTGTCTTCTCTACCCCGATGTGGATGTTGTAGCTGCTACTTCTGCATCAGAGAGTCATTGGAAAAACAATGTTATACAACTTTATTCTCACCCTTTGGGGTATGTTACAAAAAACTCTCTAAATGTGTATCCAGCATTTCTTCCAGGCTTAGCCATTAGGACGTGGAAAAAATGTGCAATCCATACAGTAAAATGGCAGAGGGAAACAGCAGCATTTTTTATTCATAGGATTCTTTATGCTGAGCCTTTTCACTTCAAAGGGAATTGTAAACCAACCAACCAGCCCTCTCATCATTTGATCATTTATCATTTGATAATTTGAAGGCAGACAGCAGAAAAGACCTGACTTGCAAAACTGCATTAGGAGGTTTTTCAGAATCTCTGGCAACCAATCCAAGGTGAAAATGTAAAGTATTTCACTACCTATATCCTTGCATATCTGAGAAGGAAAAAATAAAGAGTTTGGAAGTTGGAATGTGTTACATATTTCTGCTTCACTCTTTCCATGGAAGCGTGATCTAGAAACCTTCAGGGAGAAGAAAAATGAACATCAATAGAAAAAAGTTACTTTGCTGGAGGTATGTTAACAGGAATCTGTAGTACAGCCTGCATTTAGATTGGCATAGCACTGCTGCATCTCTAATTCATTCCTTTCTGGCCTCCTTTCTGTCCTTCACTAGTAACTGTGGTAGGTGAGCAACCTGTGTGTTTATCTGCTCCCTTGCTGCTTTTGGAAGGTGTGGGAGTAGTTCTCAGTTTAGTAGGCAAATCCTGCCATCTGGTGATTGCTCATGTACCTGTGGGGTTACTACTTGGGCAGAATTGGGCCCTTTGAAAGGGAATTTCCTACTGTCACTTTACCTTTTGCAGCAACAGGACCTTTTTGTATATTATCCTGCATTTCATGATTTGCTTTTGGAAACAAACTTCAGAGAGTCAGCAGAGCCACCTCACACTTTACAGCAGTCTCAACACCTGCTAAGACAAGAGAGGTGCCTTGGGAGAGCCTTGCCAGCTCCTTACAAACTCATCCTTTGCTCCCAGTGTGTGTTTCTGATGTCAGTGTACTGCAGTCCTGTGGCTCACAGCCTTGTGGCTTCATTATAGCTACAACTTGCCACCTCCACCTTGTCCTTTCCCTCCCTGGTTCCTCTTTCTTTCTGCACATGTAGATCATTTCTTACTCCTGGTGCTTCATACTCCCATTGCTCCTGCACCAGTATTCCTTTTCCTCCTTGTGTCTCCCTGTCCTCTCCATAGCAGTAGCTGTGTGCCATGGAGAGCTGTGAAAGTCAGAGTTCAGCCCAGAGTGATAATGCAGTGTTGGCTGATGTCTCCAGAGCCCCTGGACGTGCTCGGTGCACTCAGCTGTGCTCATTTGTTTTGTTTGGTTGTGGGCAAAGCCGCAAGCTGGAGGAAGCTCACATGAGCCAAAATCACTTTCCTCTAACCCCAGGACAGAGAAACAGCTGCTTAATTAAGCGTCAAGGGCAGTGGAACAAAATGGCAAAAATGATCCTGTCTTTCCCCTGTGGGATGTACCAAACCAGGTGCCTGTGCTTGGAAAATGCCTTGAGTCCCAAATTTACCTGCACGTGTCACGGGCCACAGCTCCAGGGCTCTGCTGTGGTGGATGGAAGGCGAAGGAAGGGGTTTCAGGCAAGATGGTGAAGCAATCCTGTACCTGTACATTTAGAGATTTTAATGGCTATTGCAGATAAATGTTTCTTGGGGGGAAGAGTTTTACAACTTGTCATCTTCCTAGTATAAATAAGTTTTGGGAGAATATTTGGCTAAATCACATTTAAAGACCAGCTGGCTGAATCAACAGAAGCATTTTTGCCTTCCTTCTCTCAATGGAGTGTTTATGCCATTGCTTATTTTAATGAACTGAATTTTTCCTTTTTTTTTTTTTTTTAAGTACAGCTGACTGGAGATCTCTTGGACCTGAGCTTAAGGTCCCTTGCAACCAAATTAGACTGTGATTCTGGTTTACCAAAAAAACCCTCTTTAACCCTGTTTACCGTAACCTACAGCAGTGCTTTACAGACAGTGTTCTTCCTCAAAGCCCTCTTCATTTAAAAATAAATATATAAAAATATGGTTCCTTTGCTTAGTGACCAGCACACTGCTAATCCTCAGGGGATGGTTGCAGGTATAAAAGGAAAAGAAAGATATGTCCAGTCTGTCTTCTGACTCAAGACATAAAAGTTTTGAAGAGCTAAAAACCTTATAAAAATTTTAAGAAGTATTTTATTAAGAGTTAGAAGTTTAGTTTAAAAGAAAGCTATATCAAAAATATGGGGGGAATGAGACAACCAACTCACACACATGTTGTTTGAAACCTGTAGGATGAGCTGTGGAGCTACACCACTATGTGACAGGGAAGTTTGGTGAGTTGATCATACTCTGATCCAGTGGGGAAAGTTGTACTGTTTCTCATGAACTGGCTTCTCAATTTTCCTTGAGATTCAATTTTTTATTTGCTGCTAACAGATACAGAAAGAGGAAGATGGTTCTTTTTGGAAACAAAAGTAAGAAAATGACATTTACAATTGTAATGCCCCTAAGGGAAAAGATATCTGTGCTGTATTGTTCAGAGGGATGTGTCTCAGCATGGTATCCAGTTTTTAGTTGTAAAATAATTCTCCTGAGGTTCTCATGGCCTCTAAACAAGGTCTTCCATAGTTTGGGGGAAAACTGGACACATGGTCTTTTATTGCTGTCTCTGGCTATAACTCTTTATGAAAAATACATGTATAAAGTATGAGTGCAGTGTAGATATGAACAAAGCTATTTGAATTCTCGGGTGGTGTGTCTCTGAGAAATGCTAGGCAAATTCCCTGCCACAAGGAGTGTGGAAAACTTATATTGTGGGGAGAAACATGTACCAGAAGAAATGGAGAAATGGGATTCAGTAAGTTGATGTTTTCAGAAATATATACTGATATCTGTAAGTGCAGAGCAGGAAAGCAGTCATCTGGGAGAGACAAATAAAACCTTTACAAGTCTCAGTGGAGTGAACTGTCTGTATTTACACCTGGGATCAGTGGAACATCATAGCACGTGTGTCACTGGTGCTGTGTCTGTGCCGGTCTTGCTTTTCCTGGTGTGGTTTTCCCTTAACCTTCCACCAGACTTGTTCCCTTGCAGTGCTGCAGCCATGCTGCGATGTAAGGAGAAGCCCAACACTCTGAAACAGCCTTTCAGGGAGATGGTTGTAGGGTATTTCTGCAGAAAACTATCACAGGACCCTCATAAAAATGTTAAAGGCGTGGTTTAAACCTTTCTCACTTCCCTTTGAAAAGAAATATTTGGATCTCAGGAACAAGTCAGAGTAGCAAGAAAGATGGGAGCTGTAGCAGTAGTTAAGCCCAGCACAGCTGGGTTGGTGGGTTGCTCCCATGGGTGCTCTCTGAGCTACAGCCTCTGGAATTCATGTACTTCCAGTGGTTTTCTCTGTGGTTAGCTAATTAATAATTTGTGTTAGTTATGGTGAGGGAATCTATGGAGAAGGGAATTAATACTTAGTTTATATTAAAGAATGACATGATTGATGTGCTAATTACACAGATGCTTGTTCTCAATATTCTACTTTACTATATAGAGATATGAAGGCCAGCTGCAAGAGCAAGCTCTCTTAATATATAAACACACACAATAACAAGGGCAAGATGAATTATTTTCCAGGTTCATAAAACATCTTTTTTTAGTTCACTGTGTACAACTCGGACAAGAACTGGAATATCTTCTCAGTGGCTCTGAGGGAGCTGGGAATAGGGGCTCCTGAGCGCGTAGTGCGGTGTTGATATCAACTCCTCTTCTGCACAAGTGCCATAAGTACACAGGGCAGTAGTTAAGTTGAAAGATGTAATTAATCCTACTGACACCCAAATAAATTGGTGTAATTTAATGTTCAGCTCTGCTTTGTGGGGCTAATTGTGTGCATTATGCATTCATTGTATGCATGAGTTCTGCGTGTAACTTCTTTACAGTCAGAACTTAAAGCACAATTCAGAGTCATATTTTAAAATAGCATAGTGACACTCCATTTCTGTATCCTCTCAATTAGCTGTGTTCTGTATTTGCTCTTATTTGGAACACTTGAATTTGTAGAAAGAGCCCCAAATCCTCTATTCAGCTTGTTATGTGTGCAGGATTAGGTATTAAATATAGCATTATAAAGCTCTGCTGTTATATACTCATGTACATGCATAACATCTGCTTTATTTATTCTTTTTAAGAGAGATTTTTAGGTGTGGTTTAAGACTGACATATTTTGGTACAGCTGCCTTCTGCATTTTCTTACTTGTAAAGTTGTAATGGCCGGCGTGCATTCATTTGTACAGGTTTGCAGGGCTAAAATAAACTAGACCAGATTTATTTCAGAAGCTTTAGAAACAGTTTAGAGGAGATGTTTCTATAAATCCCTATTTTATTACTGTAAGTGCAGTTATTTCATGCAATGGGACATGGGGTATTGTTTCCTTTTGCACTGCTGGAAGACACACAGAGCTGATCAGTGGCATTTACGGAGGGAGAATCGAGCACATTAAGCAGCTGTTTGCACAGGGCTGTATGCTGAGATACTAAGTCAGCCCAAATTCCCATGAACTTTAGTGGTATTTTTTTTTCTTCTAAGCAATTCTCTGTACAAGTCCCATTAAATGAAGAAAGGATTTCCCTCGGTTACGTTAACTTTAACACCAGGCTGCAGGGATTCGAGCACGGACACCGCGAAACTCTGTCCCTGTCACACGCAAAGGAAAAGAATAGCTTGGTATGTGAAGAAAGCTCTTGCTGTTAAAGAAATTCCTGTGGCTGTAGCCCCACACACCGTGTCTCTTGCTTAGGAGCTGTACTCATGGAGTCATGGAATGGTTAGGGTGGGAAGGACCTACCCCAGTAGCTCATGTAGTGACTGGCACTCTACTTCAGCTCCATGGAGTTATTGCCAGAGATGTTTGCCTGTAGAGTTGCCATTTTAAGATAGAGAGTTTAAGCTGCTCATGCTGAGATTGCTTCCTTTTTAACTCTACATGGTACAGGAGCAGATAAGGCTCATCTTAGGTGACTACAGCTTTATATAGAGAGGGGGGACTCCCCTAAATTCCTAATAGTGGGTATTATTATTTGTGGTGGAGGTTTTTTCAAGTTAGATTTTCTTAAAAATTAGAAAATGGAACAAAATTCATATTAAAATTGAAGTTAATAATATGTGAAATATTCTGCCAAAGTGAAGTAATTAATTGTAATAAAAATAGTCCATGTCATTTCTGATTTAATGGTGATTTAAACTCTTATGTTTCTGCATCTGTAACATTAGAGTGGAATCTTGTGTATGTTTTTTACTTTAAGCAATTTACTTTAAAGTACTTACATAGGAAGTATTATTTAGTACTTTTAGGCTTACACTAAACTAATCTGAGCTGTGCCCCATTAGTTTTCCTACTCAGTGGAATAAAAAAATTGCCAGCATTGGTCTTTAAACTACATTTTGCACTTCTACAATTACCATGTTGATTACTTTTTTTCTATGACAAATAGGCAATAGAGTTCTGTTGCACTCTCTACTTCCCAGCAGTTCTTAAATTTACAGTAATAGTGAGCTTTGAATAGGCATGATGGGGGGGTTCAGTCTGCAGGATATATTGGTCAGATGTAAATGGTATTATACAGATGCTAAAATTAGAATGTGTGAGAGAGCTATGTACAACTACACTTGATTAGCTATTTTTGTAAAGATGAATAAGAATTGGCTTTTGGGTTGCTGGGTTTTAGTTAGTACAAAGGGGTTATCTTTAGTGGTACAAAATATTCTGATATTTTGAGTTTGTACTGAAAGGAAAAAAACCACAACAAAACCCAACTTGTATGGTCTTTCTGGAAGTGTTATACAGCTGTCACACATAGAGGTACTGCTGAAAAGTTTGTCAATGACTGTACAGGTAATCAATGAGTTTCCCAACGTTTCACCCAGAAGGACTCTCTGCAGCAGCTGTTGGCAATGTTTCATCTGTAACATGCCAGATCCTGCTCACTAAATAGCCACTGTCTTGGTAAAGACATGCAGCAATGCACATGTGCTTACCCTCAAAAGCAAACTCTTACTGAGGTTGTTCTTCATACCTTTGCTTCATCACAAGCAAATTTTGCAGCTATTTATATGAGATTTTTCTGAATGACTTGTGCAAGCTGCAGTGCCCTAGTTCATCCATCTTTTTTCAAAGACATCATTAGCTTTTTGCAGAATAGATGGCATAATAATAACGTTTCCTGTAAGTCTAGTCTCTCTCAAATCAAAAATAAGCAAGCAGCTCTCTCCTCATTCATAGTTCTCTGGCACCTTAATGATACACTTACATTTAAATGTGTCAAAACAGAATTACTTGACAAAAGTTACTGTATGTTTTTTGGTAGTATTTGGTCAGATTCCCAGAGGTCCTTAGCTCTCTGCAGGATAGTATTTGTCTGCAAAGCAAAGTATAGGAATGTGGGCTTTTTCTCTTTCATAAACATGTATGTGATGCACACGCAGCAGGACACAAACTGAAACGAAACTGAGACGTTTTTAGCTTCTTTAAGTCTCAGACATAGGATACTAAACACTGAGAAAACCACACAGCTTTCTGTAAACGGGTTCTAGGTTTCTTTTCATTGGAGTGATGTCTTGGGGTCTCACAGCACTACAACAGACAACTTTCTCCTTTTTTCCTGCTCCGAAAGCAGGACTGTGTAGTGTGTTTTAAAAGTATATATTCTTTACTTCTCATTAATGAGCACAGTTTCCATAAGCATTGTCTTTGCAGGAGTTTGGCTTTTGGATGGTTAGCACAGACACCACTACCTAACAAAAGGGTGATGGAGAGACTTGGAAAGTTGTCCTGGTGCTGTATGATACTGTGTTCAAGGAGCTTTATGAAGCTGTGTCAGGGGAGGTTTGGGCTGGATCTCAGGAAAAGGTTCTTCCCCCAGAGGGTGGTGGGGCACTGAACAGGCTCCCCAGGACAGTGGGCACAGCCCCAAGGCTGCCAGAGCTCAAGGAGTGTTTAGACAACACTCTGAGGCACATGGTAGGATTGTTGAGGTGTCCTGTGCAGGGCCAGGAGCTGGACTCAATGATCCTTGTGAGTCCCCTCCATCTCAGGTTATTCTGTGATTCTAGGTTAATATCAGCCAGCTAGTTAATAGGCTAAATCCATAGCACAACTGAAGATTTAGGTTGTTGGGACCATCCTAAGATTTAGAACCACTTTGGAACATAAAGCTGGGGTCTGTAAATGGCAGCAGATGGTGTCAATGGCAGCAGATGGTGAGAATGCTAACAAATGTGAAAAATTGAAATCTGGAACCCCATCATTTTCATTCGGATTTGACTTGGGAAAAGGTATTTTATTCTGAATATGCTTTGAATTGAAAATTTGTAACTCGTGTGACTTTGAGTCTTCAGGGATTTGTTTTGTAGATATCAGTAAGTCATGAAAAACACCACATTTTGAACAGTGTGAAAGCACCTTTCAGGTAACTCCTTTCAGATAACTCCTGCAATTTGACTGTAAGGCTCCCATAGGTTTTAGAGACACTCGTGCTTACCAGAAGTCATTATTAATATGTATGTGTTTTTATTATTTCAGACTCTTCTGTCAGTCTTATTTAATGCATCTTTATGAAGGCTAGAACCACCATACTTAAGCATTTACAGGGTCTGATATGTTATAATATTTGGGACTAGGAGGATGTAAAGAAGTGTGTGGCAATTGGCAGCCTCAACCATGAAGATTATTGTTCTGTGTGGAGTCTGTTCATTTCAAGAAATGTTTTCAGGGCTTTGTCAAAATGTAAATGTTGCATTCATTACTGCAATTTTAGGATGGTAATGATGTAAATGGAATTTGTCTCAGAGAAAGAAAAGCAGCCATACACCTTCCCACGCCAGGACGGGCAGTGTGGCACGCCCAGACATCACAATGGACTTGATCACAGTTGCCTTTTGTGGATTATATTCCAATATCAAAATGTTAATTAAATTCTGGCCACTCAAATGCAATGTGTGTGCCCTGTTCCATTTTTGCAGGAATGTGTAACACTGAAGGACTGTGGGTATTTAAGCAATCAGATAGTGACTTGATCCATTGGCAGTGTTTTACAGGGCTTGGAATATGTCTCCAGCTTTCTTTTCTTTTTTTTCTTTTTTTTCTTCTCCTCTCTCTCTGTGTCCCAGAATAAATAAGTCTCATATTTCTTCTATCCCAGCTTCTTTTTCGCTGCACATGCTGGAAGTTGAAGGGAATCCTGAGACCTATTTCTATTTCTCATAAAGAAATGTGGATCTGGGTCTCTCTACGGTTGTTTTCCAGTATTGGAGAGCTTTGCTTTCTGCTTTCTTCCCTGTAATGCCTGTGGACAGCAAATGGTGGTGAGGGGGGAAAGATGGGAAGAGAATTTGCCAAATATGCCAGATATTGCATAGCAAACATTTTAGAAATTATATGTCTCAAAGGGCTTGGCTTTGCCCAGTAGGGTAATATTTTTCTGTGAGTGATTGTACTTAATTCCATAGCAGAGCAAACAAAAAATATTACTTGATTCTCCTAAAACAGCGTTATTTCGTTCCAGTCTCGCCATACATTTCAGAAATCATTAACGTCTTGCTGTCTGTGAAGATTAATGCATAGGAGTTTTAAGGAATGATATGGTGGAAGCAGTCAGTCTGTAATTCTCTAAGTCAGTCTTTTCTATGTATTTTCTCTGATATAGTAACCAGAGTGTAATATGCAGCTGGGGAGTGAAACTGGCCTGATTTTAAAGTTCTGCAAAAATAAAAATAGGATAATTAACCATCAGAACAATTCAGCAGAGCAAATGGTGGCTTTTCTTGTATTTAAGGTTTTTAAATGTATTGTGTCCCTTTCTAAAGGGTAAGTTTTAGTACAAACCAATGCAGTGGCTTGGGCCAGGAACCTCTAGGTTGAACTCCACAGCCTGCATTTCAGTTTGAGAATTTGCTTAGGAAATCAGTTCGGTTCAGTGTGTTCATTAGCAGCGAGGAGGATGGAATACAGAGTAGCTTATAAAATATGCAGATGACACCAAGCTGTGAGGATTTGCAAATACCTTTCTGTATCAGATCAGAATTCAAAATAAACTTGGCAAATTGGTGGTCTGAAACCAGCAAGACGAACTTCACTGAAGTGCAATATGATATATTTAGGAAAAAGAATTCAGATACACAAATACAAGGTAGGGAATATGTGTGAAGAGGAAAAACAGGTAATAAAGTCCACAATGCATTGCTCTTGCAAACTAAGGAAATGTAGTTCTGGGATGTGGGAAGACAGATGTGGTGTCTATAACATTGAGTAATTACTCCAAATTGTGGTTGGTGAGGTCTGAGTTGATATACTGTGTTTGGTCATGACTTCTAAAAAGCTTTAGAAAACTACATCAGTTAGATAATTGAGTTTGCCTAATTTAAGACATTGTTAGTAACAACCATCTGACATAAAAAGATTTTAAGACAAAATGTAAAGAGAAATTGTTCTCCATATTTCTGAGAGAATAATTAAGAGGAATCTTTGTAATTTGTACTCAGCGTGATGAAGGTTGTGTTTTAGAAAATGCTTTTTGAAGCATGAACCGTGGAAAAAACCACCTAGAGGTGTTGTGGAGTCTACTTTGCAAGGATAAGTTAAAAATAAATCTATGCTGGGTAAGTCTGCACAATCCTTCCTCATCCCAAGGGGGAGTAGATGATGCCTTTCAGTGTATGCGTCTGTAATTCTGTGCAGGAGATGAGAGCAGAGCAAACAGCTTGAAAAACTTTTCTCTTGAATTGTCATGGAAAAGTGGAATGTCTGCCTTTGGTGGGAAAAATTGCCCAGCCATTGGGGCAGACAAGCTGCTCAGCAGGGCTTTGCAGGCCCCCAGGGGCTGCAGCTACAGCTTGGAAATCATGAGACCGGGGAATTACTGTGATCCTTTCTGAACCCAGAACCCATTTCTCCCTCATACATATATGCCTGGTTAGGAAGATCATCAGAGGAAGAACGTGATTCATAGCTATTGACTTTGCCTCTTAGTCCTAACTGTGAAGAAACTATTTATTTATGTAACTTTCTTCCCACAAGAGTTTCCATTAATTCTGTAGATGGAAGCATTTTTCAGCATTACCATAGTGAAATAAAGCACAGAGCATTATACCCACCCTTCCATGCCTTCAGAAGGGAGAAAAAAACACTGGCAGGAAACTGACCTTGGAAGTTAATGCTTTGGTTTCTTATTAATTTAGAATTGTGAGTTGACTGTTTGATGCACTAATTGCAAATTATATTTTTAAATATTTTCCTTTATCAACCCTCATAATTTAACAGAATTTACCAAGTGGCAAGTTTCAAGTACTTTTTCTTCCAAACTCTTCTATACCACAACACTGCTCCTAATCGTCTGTGAAAAAGCTGCCATGCAACAGAAGTCTGGGAATTGCTAACAGTAATGATGATAACTAATTCAAACCAGGCCACAGGTAGAAGCTTTTGTGAAAGCAATCTGCATCTTTTCAAGCTGGTCAAGCTAGAATAGCCTTTTAGAAAAGCAGTTTGTCTTCCATTACAAAGGAAGACAAGCTATTATCTCCATACCCAACAAGTACCTAATACACAGGTCAAAAAAACAGGCAACAGTGATATATTGACTAGCACGGTTTTATGCACATCTTCCTGGATTGTCTTTCCCTTTGTTTCTCTGCCTGTGAAGTGGTTCCCAACCACGGGTGCTGTGTGAAATCCATTGCTGAGGTTTGTGCACGATCTGACCCTGGTTTTCTCTGCCACTTCCCTGCTGCTCTGGAGAGTTGTCCCGTGAGCTGCAATCTCTTTCAGAATTGGCTTCAAGATGCTGCAGATCTAAGCTAATCCTGTTACAGTGCTATTTTGGATGCTGTAATTTAATACTTGCGTGGGGCTGCCTTTCCCTAAAAGAAAGTGATGTAGCATATTTCATAAAGGAAGGGAGCAGAAGATGAGTACACGGTGCCGGGCAGTGTGAATCATGGTATAAATCATTTCAGGCGTGGCAGTACAGCTTTCATTCCAGAGGGGAGATATTAGGAAAGGATGTCAGTGTTTGAACTTTTTAATTGCATCTACTTGTTTGTTGCTACTTTCATTCTTTTTCTTTTTGGTTTAATTACTTCTCCCTAAAGTATGCTGGGTGCCTATTAAGTTGACTAAGCTTGAAAAATTGATTCAAATACATATTAAATAAGAGCTTGTGAGCTGCAGTCACAGGGAGCAACTCCTGAGTTAGTTGGTTTCTTTAATAGCACTCTCAGTCTTACCAAAAATACCCCAACTATTTGATCTGTTGTTCTATGCACAGCTTTGTCAGCATCTAAACTGTATGACAGTTTAAATAAATTTAAAAATCAAGCCACCTTCCCCCCCCGGATTCTGCAGACTGAAGATAAAGTGTGGTCTTCTCTGTGGAGGAAGGTGATGTGTTCCTTGCCTGCTCCTTTGGTTTAAGGCAGGTTAGAAACTTACTGTTTCTGTAATGTGTAACAGCTGACATTGTAGGCTAAGTGATTTTTTTTCTTTGTCCATAAGTAATTATCAACAACCTTATAAGCAAAAGGAAGGAAGGAATAAGTAAAGATTCTCTAAGAAGTGATTTAGATTCATGCCCATTGTTATTTACAGGCACTCTAGATCAAAGGCTTAACCTTAGGTTGAAGAGGTTCACAGTACACGAAGCTACAACGACATAAACAATTTATTATATAGGTTCTAGAAAAATCCTCTTGCTCTGATCTGATTAAGGACTCTATCTTGAACAGGATTATGTATGTTTTTAAGTTAATATGCTGTGAAATCGGCAGGACTCTTGGCACTGCATAATTCAGGAATATGCATATATCTTCAAAGGACTGAGACCTCAGAAAACATGTGCAGATCGACAGGATAGTTTTTAATTTTTCTCCAGTTTGATCCAGGGCCAAATTTTGTTGTTAAGAAGAAAACGATTTTATACTGGCACAGCACGTGCACAGTCAGTTCTAATGCAGTAAAACCTAGGCAGGTTACAACATTCAGTTGATACAAATTAATGCATTTTGATAATTGCAGATGGAGTGGATAAAGACAAAGTGATCAGAGATCATCACAAAATGTATGTTCTTATTTTATCACAACTGTGTCTGTATCAATGACTTATAGTGATGTGTTTAGTACACTTATTTGTTGTATGGAGTGTTCACTTCTCAAAGTTGTTTTTTGTTGAGAAGAAAGTTGGGTTTGCCAAGTTAGAAAATGTGTGAATTTATTCCACTTCACAGGAATAAATATGTTTGCTACTGCTATACAGCTGAGAGTGAAGATTTTGTGTGCATGGTGACTAGAGTAAGTACATAAGCTCTCACTGTGAATTAGGAAGTTGCTCAGCCTTTAGAAATATGGGTTTAAGTTTCTGGAAGACTGTTTTCTAATTATTTTCTAAGGTGTACCGAGATCTGCTGGGCGGTCTAGAAGGTTAACTTTAGGTATGTTGAGATCCAAGAAAGTTTTCTCCCTCCCAAATCCTGAGTCATAGGAGCTTGGGAAGCAGCCAGGAATTTCACTAGACAGGATAGAGATTTTTTAAGCATTGCTGTGAGTGAGATCTATCACTGACTTCCAGACAGGCATTTACATAAATGAAACAAAAGATATTAGCTTTGTGCTCTGAGTACTTCCCCCTGCTTATGTTCTTTTTGTGGTTTTTTTTTGCTTTATCCTTTTTTTGTTTGTTTTAGCTCTTACTTTCTCTTTTGAAAGCATTTTTCCCTCTTCCATTTTGTCATGAAAAGATAAATTTTAAGACCTTAAACAGGAATGCAAAGCTTTTCAGTTATGCTACCATTGCATAATAAAACCCTGAATTAAATGTCAGGGTTATAATTATTGCTAAAGAATGCTGGCAGGTACAGAGACTGGGTAACTCAAGCCAAGATATAAAAGGTGGTAGAAATGACTATATTAGAGAGTTGATGTTACAAAAAGACACGTTAGGATAAATTGTAGCAGGCAAAATAATTGATTAGGCTGTTGTGATGTGTTTAGTTTTAATTTATTGGTGGGTTAATGGTGGCTGAGGGCCATGTGCCCACCCAGCTGCTTGCTTGCTCCCATTCCTCAACAGGGCAGGAGGAGAAAACAGGCTGGGAAGGTTCACAGTTTGAGATAAAGGCCAATTACTGTTGTGGGCAAAACAGATTCAGCTTGGGGAAAATTAATTTCATTTATTGCCAATTAAAATGGATTTGGGAAGTGAGCAGTGGATGTGAAAGCAGCAGCTTTCCTTCCCCCAGCTCCGCTCCTGCGCTGCTGCCCCTTCGCCCTCCCTGAGGGCCATGGCCAGTGCACAGCAGCTTCTCTCTGCTGCTCCTTCCTCCTCACACTTCAACCCTGCCCCGGAGTGGCCTCTCCCCACAGCCACAGTCCCTCAGGAAAAGCCTTCTCCGCCATAGGCTCTCCATGGGCCACAATTCCCGTCAGGAAAACCCGCTCCGGTGCGCGCTGGCTGCAGGCAGTGCAGGAGCCCCATAGTGCTGAAGCAGGTTTTCCCTTCCCTTGGAGTTTCTCCTTTTTGCCCATTTTTTGCCCTTTTTTTAGTGTGTTTACCCTGAGGCCCCTCAGTGTTGCTGAGCGGCTCTGCCATATCCCTGTGGGGCTGAGGGGGCACTGGCTGGGCGCGGCTGAGCCCCCTCCTGTCGCTGCCCTCAGAATGCTGCTGTTTGCCTTGGTTTTCCTTGTTCTCATCTACCACTTCTTAGGCAAGGAGGGACATAAGAGTTATTGCCCAAAGGTCTTGCAGACAGAGGGGTTAACTGTGTGTTTTCTGTTGTTCGCTTTCTGCTCTTGAAGAGAGGGGATTTTCGTGACTGCCAGCTGCCACCTCGGTCCATCGTGAGGTAAAAATCAGCCTTTCTTTGATCTGATTTATTTTGTGTGCTTTTTACCTCTTTGTCTGTCATAACTTTAGAGCTTTACCCTGATTATGATTAGATCATGAAGCCTGGAGGTGGGGAAGCAGTGCCAGTCCCCTCAGGCAGCAGCCATTCCTGGGACCAAGCTGGATGGCGGCAGGTGTGTGGCAACTCAGAGGTGTTGGGAACACCTTTGTGGCAACTCAGAGGTGTTGGGAACACCTTTGTGGCAACTCAGAGGTGTTCTCAAAGGTGGAAACTGTCATTAGGTCGTGCAGTCCAGCCATCCCTTGTCACAGAAACTGTTCCTAACACCTTGGTTATGGTGTCCTTTGTCTCAGTACAACTGGCTGGTGTCCAGCAAAATCAGGGCTGGAATCATATTTTGGCTTTTAGAAATTCTTTATATTTTTAGGGCACAGTCCAGCAATATAACTAAGTATATGCTTGTGAACAATGTCACTGATTTTCAGTAGGGCTGTTGATGCCCTTGTATTTAGGCACGTATTTGTTCTTGTCTGAGGCTGTAACCATCCTCTACAGTTCAATGCATGTTATATGCTTGCCACTAAAACCTGCTCTGCTCTGCCATTCCAACACACCCAGAGAACCTGATGGCAGAGAAAGAAATATCAGTGATTTCCCAACAGTTTCCACTATAAACCTGAGATTTTCAGACATTTATAACTTCACCCAAATGTAACTGCTCATTCCAAAATTTCCTGTGCTAGGTATGGTGAGCAAGGCTGAGTGTTTGTTTAAGAAAATGTTAGCTAAAATGTTTCTGTCACTAGGAAAAATGTGTTTGGGTTTTTTTTTTTTAATCTTGGAGGAACTCTGCTGCTCTCACATTTTGGAGCAAGAAATGCAGCAGAAGAGCTTTCTGGGCTGAAAGCAGCTACTGGCAGTAACAACAGTCCTCTTTGCCAGTATCTGGAAATGCAAATAAATTTGATCAGATCATGAAGTTCTAAAAATTGTGTATCACAAGCAATATTCAGTACAATGCTGTATTAGAATTTGGCAGTTAAATGCTGTCTATATTGAGAACATACTTCTCTGTGTAACTCCTATATGTGAAACCACAGAAAACTGGATTTTGTCCTTATTTCTGCCACAGAGCAGTTGGTGAGGTTTGGATAAGTCACTTAAGAGTACTGAGTTGGTCATTAATTTTGCATTTTTCATTCTAAGAGTGCCTAATTTTGAGACTCTTCCGGTTAGTTTTTCATTTCTGGCCTCCTCCTGTTCCTGCAGTCTTCTGAGATCTGTAGGAAGGTAAAAGTAAAAAAAAGGCTGAATATGATTCTGTGAGACATTTTAGCCAGTAAAATAGTTTTTAAATTGGGAGGGGGTTGCCTTATTGTTCTGCTTCTGTGCAATGGGGTTTGGCTGCTGTTATACCTTAGGTTGAGGCGATGCTTTTATTGTTTTATAATTGTCCTTCACATACAAGCACTGTTAGTTTTGTGCATTGAATTAACCAGACTCAGTAGGAACATTGCTGTCTTAGGCCCTGAAGGGACATCAAGGCACCACCCAGCCCGTTTCTCATAACCCTGATGGAAGTCATCTACCTGGATAATCTGTGGCAGGTGTGTGAGAGCTTCCAGAATGGGCTAATGATGGCACATGGCTGTTGGTTCCAGTGTTTCAGAAATCTTATTGCCAGGAGGCTTTCCTTGACACAGATGTGAGCTCTCCCCTGCCTCAGTGCAGTGTAGTGCTTGTATTAAACACACAGCTGAGGTTACCCAGGTGGCTTTGGGTTTAACACTTTTTGACCTGAAGGTTGATTTTATGTGTGTGAAAGGGTCAAGTGTGGTACGTGCTGAGATTGAAAGTATTATGCATCTGAAGATACCGTGTTTTTATTTATGGCTCAGTCAAAATAAATTAAAATAATCGATGATTGTTTTGAAAGCAAATTACTGGGAGTACTATATATCTACCATGGCAAGTACTGAAGAGATGAGAATGTCTTATAATGCCAGAATGAGTTGTGTAAACATGGGTATTTATATACTCAACAGCAGCAAGTCTCTGAGAGGGTTTTTTGTTGGGTTTGTTTTTTTCTTGGCTGAGTCTCCACTGATCCCACTTTATCCCAAAGGAGGAGGAGGAGAAAACTAATGTTCCTATCACACATGTTCCATTATTGATTTCCGTTCCAATCTACCCGAAGTCTTCTGTGCTGGAAATAATTAGACCCTGTGAACAGAGATGAAGCAAAAATCTATACAATGCTGGATTGCCAGAAATGAAGACAAGGGTGCCTAATTAATGTTGCATATAGAATGCCTTTTGGATGAATGGGCTTCCCTTTCTCAGAAGCAGCTCAACAGCAGTCATGTCACAAATTTGCTGTTAATTAAATGGTGTTCACTGTGTGCCTGTAAAAATGGCATGGAGGAAAAAAAAACATTGGATGGCAGCAGCATTTTACAAGAGCTCTCCAATTAAAAGAAAAGCCTGTGGAAAACAAATTTGCAGGCTTCATGCTGACGGCAAGATATTTTCACCCATATGAAATTCACTTTATGGATTGTTCAAAGCTCTTTAGGAATGTGTAGTCACTGAAGAAGTTTGAACTTCAAAAGTTGGACTGGAAGCGTGTTGGGAGGGTTAAGGGTAGGGAAAATGTTCCTGGGAGCTGAGGCAGGATGGATGACAGCACAGCTCCCATCCTTAGGCAGCTGCAGCCTGGCCAGTGGGTGAGGACTGTTCACAAGGTGAGTCAGGGGCTGGAAGAAGCCACTAGGTTAAGTTTTCTTTGCATGAGAGGTGAACTGAAGGTGATCTAAGTTAGATGGTATAGTGCACTTTGGGAACTGAGAAGGCAGATGTTTAGGAAGAATTTAAGACAGCTGTTGGAAAGTCTTCACAACAGAGATGCACTTCACTAAAAGCAGAAATACCTGGGGGAAAAACTGGAAGGTACCTGAAGCAGATTAAGAGAAGAATGTAGAAGAAGCTGGATCCATATGACTCTGTTCACTTGTCTGTTTTCTCCAAATAACACAATTTTAAAGTTAATCCCAAACCAGAAAAGTCCAGGCTTGCAACTGTGTCATAGAGGGGGCTGAATAGTAGACTGAGCTTCCTGCAGTGCCACGTGCTGTCAGTGGTTTTGCAGTGGCATCCTTTTCTTCCTCTCTGGTCTTCCTAAATCCACTCGTGCTTCTTTTTCCCTTGCCATTGCCTTGCTACACCCAGAGGAGCTGCCGGCAAGAAACAGGGACTCCTGCACTGGTCTTGCTTCTGGGCAGTGCATGGCAGGTGAGGAAGGACCTTTGTTCCAGGGGCTGAGGAAAGAGTGTGTGGAGCAGCCCTGGTGGATTGTTGTTTATAGTTATTACTCTGCTCATTTTCTTGTGAACTTGGTCTCCTTTTAGTGGTGGCCAGGGTAGCAATGCCACGTGCCTGTGCCTGCTGCAGAAAGCAGCAGTGGGATGGGGGGGGCTTCAGAGGTCTCCAGTAGCACAGGGATTCTGGGACAGCTGTTCTCCTGTAGTTTGCAGGCCACTGGTGCCTTCTTGCAGCCTTTAATTCTCTCCTTTTATCTTTATTCCCTCTTTGCTCTTCTAGATATCTGTTGTGGCCCATCTAAGTGATACAAGTGCTTTCTGTGCGTCTCTGGAGAATTTAAATAGCATCATTCCCTCCTTCCTTTTTCCCCCTATAAATGCAAAGGGAGTTTATCCTCTTTGGGCAAAGATAGAAAACATTGCTTTTTCTCTCTGAGAAACTAGAGAATGAGTAAAACCCAGGCTCCTCAGTCAAGAATATAAATTCATCTGATGAATCTGTAAGAATCTTCCTAGACTAGACCTTAAACTACAAGAATAGATGTGTTTTCTGATGAAAATCTAGTTCACATAAAATGTGTTTTTAGCATGGATTTGAGAGAGGTAATTATTTTTTCCCAGTATAGTAGAAGCTGTGGTTCTGGTTTAGGAATTTTATGAAATAATTTGAGTGCAGGAGAAAGGTACTAGTAAAAAAGAGATTTTTATAACAGTATACCTTCTAATTCCTCTCTTTTCTTCCCATTTGGGTGCTTAGCATCATCTCTCTCTACTCTTATTCTGTTTTAAGAAGCATTTTTCCGTCCAAGCTGTCGGCTCTGATGCACAACTAAAATAGGTGCACATGCAGGTTATGATTTCTCTTCTCATTGTTGCATTTTGATTCCAAACTCCAGATTTAATCTATTTAAATAATCTCCTCGTGGGACTAAAGTCAACTACTAGAAATTTTTGATGTTCAACAAATATTAAGGCTTTACAATGATTTGAATCAAATAACCAAATCCATATGAAATGCACTACTTTTTATCTTTCCAACAGATTGATTTTCTTCCCTGGATCCATTTTAAGCTGCACTACAGTTGCTAAATCAAAAATAAACTGAGTTTTTAGTACAGGGGTGTGCTAAGTGTATGATTTCCACTACATCGCAGCGTGCTACATATTAAAAAGTGAAAACATGTAACACATTTTGACTACAGAATTGAAATGGATTTTCAGACCTAGTCCCAGCGAATAGGTGCTGAAGTGATGGCAATGACTGTAGCTCCTGGACTGTAATTATCATTTGAGTTATTTCCCAGTGGTAGGAGACTTTACAGCTGTGGACACAGTGGTGGGGGGTGGAGGAAGAAAAGGCAGCAGGCTGACATGGCAATGCTTTTTGAAGTTATTTTGGGTGTAGGAAGTGATTAGTGTTGGTACAGCTTGCTCCTGTGTTACCCTTGTTGCACATTTGTAAGAACATATCCTCACAAGGTATTTTAAAGCCTTTGTGAGCGTTTTAATTAATTGGAACTGCAAAAAAGTGTGAAAACAATTCTGGTTTCACAGAAGTCAGTCCTGTTTTGTTGTTTTCTTCAGTAGCAGTAGAAGCTCATCTCCAGAGCATATATTTTAAATTCTTAGGAGCATAGAAAGCATCACTGCTTGTTCAGTCCGTCTGGAATCCGAGTTCTCGCTGGCTGTTGCCCTGAGCTGATGGATCTCACTGCTGTGTATTTCCCATAAAATGAAATGGAGTCAGACCATAACCTGCTTTTCTCTTCTCCTGCAGCTTGGCTTTACATCCCCGAAAAGACATCGTAGTGACTGGCAGCGATGACCACCTCTGGAAGATGTGGGCTCTGCCTGGCGGGAACCTCCTCATGACAGGCGAAGGTCACACTGACTGGCTCTCGGGCTGCTGCTTCCGTCCAAGGTTAGTGCAGGCAGTCCCCTGAAGCAGCACTAATCCCTCCTGGGGAGGCCTTGTTTGCTCTCTCTCTGTTCACTGGCCTGCTCTGACGCCTTTCTGTTCTCAGGGTAGCCCAGCACTCTCTGCTGAATTTCCAAACATGTAGATAAATGTTCCTCTGGCTTTCGGTGTGTTGACTGAAGATTGATTGCTTTTAGTATTTTGTACATCTTAAACTCTGTCCACGTGCCAGTGCATGTTACAAGGAGTAGTAAGCTTTTTAGCTCTTGCTGTATTCATTTTCTCCATATTCATGCATTATGGCAAACCCAGTTCTGCTGTTAATAATACAGAAAAGTTATGTCTTGTACTAGGCATTATTTGTCATATGACTAAGAGTATTTGAGTTTACCTAGAAAATAAGAATATGAGCTTTCCTGCTCTTTCATCATATGGATCTGAAGCTGAATTAATAAATGAAAGTGAACACTGAAAATAAAAATTAAATATTTAAGTTACAAGGGTCATGGAAATAGGGCAAACATGAAGTCCATTTTTTTGGTCTTTTCTGTTGAAATATAGAACTCCATTTTACTGTCAAAACAAAAATCCATTTGATAAGACTGAGCTTCTATATGTTGAAATTATTTTGCATCAGATTTGTGAGGCTGCAGTTAAAATAGAGTTCTTTGCTGTTAAAATAATAACAGTCTACCAGGCTATTCACCTGAGGTTCAGTTGTAAAAGGAGCATTACTAAGCTTTCAACCTTGTGTTTTCATGGTGTTTATTTTATGAAGCAATATTAGCTCTTTCCTTCATGAGGAGGAAATATATCGTATTTAATTTCATGGTTCCTCCTGATTTCTGAGTTTGTAATGAGATAGCAAAGGCACACAAATCTTCTAAACACAAGAAAATCCCCTCCCTCTTTTCAAAACCTCAAGAACATGGAGTCATGCTTTCTGGAATAAATTAAAAATGCACTTACTCCTATGAAACATAGGCTTTTTCTTAAGATGCTTGTGTTTTTTCACAGTGTTCTCTTTTTCACGTATATATCCTTCTAAGTAATTATATATATTTAAAAGAAGAGAATAATATTTAACTTAAATAACTGCACAGAATACAGGAGAAGTAGAAGGCTCAGCTTCTTATTTTAACGTGGTAGGAAAATTTTTCTATTAGTGAATGACAGATTTCACAGAGTTTGTGAGCACGCTGGACATCCTAAGTTTAAACTTGAAGATAAACAGAATGCTGCCTTACCTCTTACCTGTTATGAATATAAAACTTATCACAGGGAAAGAAAGGGAAATACAATTAGAAGAGCATGTTATCATTTATAAAGCTGCTGGGCATGCTAATCAGATTTCGATAATGCATTGTTACCATGACACCCGCTGACTCAGAGACTCAAAACTATTTTCTCATTAGTCTTTGACCAGAATACAGTCCTTTCAATAGGCCTTCCTATTTCTCATTCAATTATTGAAATTAAAATGAGTTGAGGTACATCATTATTCTCTTGCAGTATGAATTGACTCCTGCTGAATGCTCTGGAGTGATTCAGAATTATTGCTGTTAAAATATTGTCTTCTGTTACTGCATAAAATATATATAATGCGAGAGAATACATTTAATTTTTATTTTTTTTTAAAATAGGGGACTTCTATATATCAGTATTTTCTGGAAGTAAAACCAATTAAGTTAAAATTAAAAGTTCTAATAGCTTTTTTTTCCCTGGAATCAAATGTAGTTAACCTCCAGTTTTGTTACAGTTTTACAGATTTAAAATTACTTTTCATCCAAAAGTGGAAAAGAAGAACATTTTTGAGCCACTGGGCTATTACATCATGATCTAGGTAGAACTCCCACACTTCTGCAGTCTTTCCTTTTTGTCCTCTGTTAGATCATTTCTCCTCTCTCTCTGTAAGATCAGGTTTAGAACAATCTCCATCTCTGGTCTGAGAAGTATTCAGCGTGCAGCCCCAAGTCTGCTTTGAGATCATCTTTGTACAGCATCACGAGAACCCACACACTGGCACCCAGTCACTAATGACTTGAGGAGAAACAAATCTAGAGCTATGATGGGAATTTAACTGGTGCTTCTGCACATACAAATTACTTAAATCCTGGGAATCTGGTTTTTATATGCTCACAGTGTATTATTACTTGAGCAAGGGTCTTTCCTGTGGATGTCTGTGTAGCACCACTGTGTACATAGGAGTAAAGCTGCAAGTCTCCCTGGTAGCTGTGAAGATAGATAAAGTTGAAGCTAAAGTGGTGTTGGGTTTATGTATCCTCAGCATCTCCAAGAGCCATGAGAGAATGGGGGTAGTAGAAACCAGCAATGACAAGGTAAAGGGATGTTTTAGGCCCTGGACCTTTCCAGTTGATTGGTACATTATAGTGACGAGGATTGACATTGGTTGGATGGAGGAGTCTCTTTTTCCTCCCCACCCTGCTGACGCTGTTCTTCATTGCACAGTTATTTATTCTGAACAGCACCTCTCCTTCCCAACTGCTGAAGGCAGGGTGAGGGGAGGGTGCCTGGTTTGCTGCAGCTCCAGAGGCTGGCACTGTGTCGTGTCTTCCAACACACCCGGCTCGGTGCAGAGGGGCTCAGTTCCCCCCAGGACAAGAGATGAAGGGCAGCAGGCTGGCTTTGTGCATGTGAGGAGAGCAGAACAGTGGTGTTGTGATGCTCTCTGCACATCTGAGAGTAGGATTTTGCCTTAAGCCTTTAAAATAAAAGTAAAACTTCAAAGAGGTCCCATCATCTACAGCGTGTGGCAGCTGGGAGGAGGGAGGAGAACAGGGCTCCCTTCTTTGAAGCTCAGGTGACAACTGGTCAGACTTCAAAAACAAACAATGTCTCTGCTCCAGTCTGGCTGAATAGTGCTTTGCAGCTGAATTAGCCCTTCCAAGTTCCTGTCACTGTTGGAAAATTCAATATTTTCCAGCTTACCTTTAATATATATGAAGGAGCGAAGGAGTCACGATGACTCCTGCCACAGTCGTACACAGAGGCTTTGTGTTAGGAATCTGGAGGGCTGGAGAAGAGCAGTGTAGTGCACCTGTGGATGCCAGGTGACTCAAGTATTTGAAATAGCAGACAAAAAAAATCTGCATCTTCTGCCAGTTTCTAGAATAAGATGAGGATGTTAATGCTGCACCTTTAAGAACCACACTCTAATTACACTGATGTCTCATGGCATGTACTAGATTTATTTATCTGTATTACTGACCTTCCTGGGTGGCTAAAGTATCAAGCTCTGCAGCATAGCAGAGGTGTGTGTTAATGACTGATAAATCCCAGTGAGCAGTAAAATACTGTATTCTTGCCCTGCATGTGGGCTGGTACAATATGTAATGTCCTTAATATATTCATAAATATTAATCAAGTCAACTCTTCTAAAATGTTTGTACCCCTTTTCATGCAGACATTGTTTGGGTCAGTGGAATACAATGAATTTCTGAACTGAAAAGAAGTACAAACTGTAGGTTCTTAAAGCTATTTAAAACTTGCACTGAAAGTTGTCAAATTGTGAACTCCTTGTTATGTCCTGTTGACCTAAGACCATTCTTGCTGTTGCTATTGCAATTCTCACAGTTACTGAGGAAAGAAATCAAAACAGCTATCAATTTGTTTAATATTATATAAAAATTACCACAGCAGTTACCTTCAGTGGATTTTCCATACATTCTGTTGCTATTGGAAAACTGAAGGTCCGTGTTGTTTCCTCAGTAATTTGTAAAATAAAAAAGATGGTAAGTACATTAATGCATCAAACATCAAAATAAAGGTAGGTAATGTTTGATATCCTAGAAAAAGGTTCCGATGAGGAGATGCAAGAGAAAGATGAGGTGCTGGGCTGAAAGAACAACCCCTTTGTGTCAGAACAGAGGCAGCTCTGGGTCATATTTCTCAAAGGTGAAGAAGGTGATGTTACTCAGATGAAAATCTGTGCATGGGTAGAGGAGAAAGACAACCTTGTAGAGAGAGAGTGCAGAAGGAATTAGCAGAATATATTGAGGATGGATGTGACAAATGGGAGGGGCTTGAATGGGCTGAGGAGGGAACAGCAACTCCGTGTGGGCTTAAACTGACACAAGAAGGTTTTCAGGGGATTCTGTGGCACATGGGAGCAGGCTGTGGAGGGGCGGTGATGTTGGTGCTTCCTGAGGGACTGGGGTTTATGAGCAGTGAGCAGTGCAACATTTATGAACGTTTGGTGTGCAGAAAGCTCTGAGCAACTGCCTCTGAAACCGAGGTCTCTGAGCACGAAGTCACTGCTGAACTTACATCAGCCAGCACTTCGGCAGCCCTGAGTGCTGAAGTTTGCTCTTGACTTCACCCTGTGTTTCTAGTGGAAATTTAAGGCTTGAGATAGGGAACACAGGATACAATTTGGAAAATGCAGCTGGGTGCTCAGAACGTCTTCCCTGCTTGAAATCTGCAATGCTGTGGGTGACTGAGCACTGAGGTGGCCTCTCAAAACTATGTGTTGCTGGCAATCCAGAGAAGGGGGCCAGGGTAATAATGTTTGCTCAAAGTTTTTAAGAGCAGTGACTGATAAATAGGAAAATGTGTAAGATTCTATCAGAGTGCAAATGATTTTCTCATTCTATAAAAACTTGTAAAAAAAGTCTTTATAAAATCTTTTTAAAAAGCAAATTCCTGAGCAGAACTGATGTCAGAATAAACTTTGAAATGGAAATGAATTCTTGCTTAGGTTAGTCCCTGATTTTGGTTTTTTACATGATTTTAATTTTTTTTATCTTATCATCATTTGTTAAACTATCCAAAGATGAATTTCAGTGTGAAAAAAGGATAGACTGCAAAGCCAGGCAGAACAGTAATTGAGGAGGGGAGGGAGAGTGTGAAGAAAGCTCTGAGGAGTGATGGGAGCGAGGGGCAAAATTCAGAAAGGAGAGGCAGGCTGTGTTTCCATGATCAGATGTGGAGAGGTAACAGGCACAGTCTGACACTGCTCCTTGCTCGCTGCATCTCAGAGGATTTTATGCTTGGAGGAGAGAAACACTGAGGAGCAAAAATCAGACTTGACAGCTTGGCAGGTACAAGTACAGTTTCAGAATTTCACAGTGGACACACTTTTGTAGTTTGAGAGCCCGGAGTGCTTTGATTATCAAGGTGAATTACAAGAAGGGAGTGTGCCTCTCTGTTCTTCCATCACCTCTACAGCTCTTGGCTCCCTACAGACTGCACTGGGGAGGAGGGTCCCATCACTGGTGGGTGTTTATGCATCTTCTTGACAGTCATAATGCTCTCAGATACCAGTGTGTGGTGAGAAACATCTGCAGGGTATGAAGAGAGTCAAACAGGAAACCTGATACTAAAGATAAAAGACTGCTTTCTTCTTAGTTGCATATTGCAAATAGTATTTTTTAAATAACTAAAGTGGTACATGGCCCATGAAGCCTCAGCAAATGAAAAGCACTTCCTGACATATTGAGAAGAGTAGGTTCTTTAGTCACAGTAACGGGATAATTTAAAGAATTCTACTGACTTCAAATATATTCCCCTCGTACTTTAATAATTCCTAGTGCCAGGCTTAGATTCATTTTTATTTCGATGAGAAGAAGCAGGAATTATCTATTATGCCAGTTTGTTTAATGTACTGACTTCCAAGTTTTGATGCTGTACTTATTTGGTGAAACTAGGGAGACTTCCAGAACAAACAGTTACTGCTTAAGTTATGATTCCAGGATCTACAAAATGTTGCTACAATCTAATGTTTGTTTGCTTTAGTTAAATGCAGCAACATTTATCTGTATGGAACTGTAATTTAACATTAAGCCGTGGGATTTGACTATGCTACTGCAGGAGCTTTCTTATTAGAGACTTCACGTACGCTTTGGGGCTCTGCAAAAAATCTGTCAATGGGAAGAAGTGAAGGTTTGGAGTCAGTGATTTTAAGGTGTTGTGTTTTGTTGCCACCCGTCCCTTAGAGCCCCTGCCCAGGCTGGGTTAGCAGTCACACCAGCTGCTGTGAGCCAAGGGAGGAGGAGGGAAACATGAGCCTTCACCCTCCTGTCTGACCACTGAGCCAACCAGACTTATGGCCCTCTCAGTGAAAGGATCATGAAGATTCCCATGAATAAAAGGTCCATGGACACTGAGCTTCAGAACACTGTTTCTGCTGGTTTTTGAGTGATAAATGGTGAATTTCACATTATGCATTAAACAAAGCTGAAACTTGAAAACCACTACACTCTAAGCATTAACATAAGGAACAGTTGTAAAACTCATGTTAATCACAAAGGTCTCCATGGGCTATCAGTGGAACAGAATTATTTTGATTTATGCCTTGAAATAGAGACTTTAAAACCTAATTCAGGGCTCACTGTAGAAACAGGTGGGTTTTATACTACTGACAGTTATTAAAGAAATGTGAAATAGTCTGTACATTTTACTTAGGACTTTTGAGCACCTATTTAATGAAAAGGCATAATGATTTAATTTTTTAGAGACTCTTGAATTCTTTTCTAGTTCAACGAAGTCTTTAGTTACCAGATCACATATTAAATTCGCCAGTGGTTAGAAATGTCTTTTGAGTGGCATGATTAATTTTCAGTCACCTAACTGGCTTTATGTAACACATCCTATTTAGCAGATGAGACATTTTTTAAGGTATTTTGTCAAACTGAGCCAACACAGGAATCCAAAGAAAAAAAAAGTTGTATTCATTTGTTCTGCAAAGAAAAAACTATTTCAGAAGTCTTTCGGGCAGTTCCCCAGTGCAGGGTATTCACTGCTTGATGTTTTCAAGTACAGCAAAATTTTAATTTCAAAAGTAGCTTTGTTTGTTTCAAAACCTTTGATAAGCCTCATACTTTTTATACAAGGAAACAGTGTTCTCATAACATCATTCTCTCTCTAGCCTACAAAGCCTACTATTTTTACCTCAAAAACATGTTTGGGTGGGCATTAGATTTCCTTTGGGATTCTCAATCTCATTATTTTTATCAATAAAAAGCCTCTGCTGGACAAAGGAATAAATCACATATAAATGAAATATGAGAGATTACATGGGAAGCTCAGCTTTTGCTTAGTCTAATCCAATATCTTTGGCCAAATGTCTCAATGTCAAAGGCTTTATAAAGTATTCTACAGGATCAGTCTGGCAAAGAGAAATCAATAACCAGGTAATGGATTCGATTAAAACTTTTCCCCTTCCACCCACACCCACAAGCCAAATGTTTCTACCCGTACTAATCTCTCCTGGCTCGTGTAACTCCTGGTTACTCTCTGTGGGGTTTTGAGATGTATATATGTACATAAAGTATGTTATATATAATTTCAGAGAGCTGTGTTAACTCTTGGTGAGTATCTATTTCAAGAAAAAGCAGTGTTTGTACCTCATTTTCATTTTCTTTAGAGACCTCAGTTCTGCAATGTGCTTTTGGAAAATATGGGCTGATAATTACAGCTTTACTACATATTTAGATCCTGATTTGCTCTTCAGAAATTGCCTTTTTTCTGCCACTCCTGCCATGCCGAGGAGCATTTCCTTACACAGGTCGGGGGTCCCGGCTGATGTCCAAACTTGTGGAGATATTCTTTGTTGCCAAATCATCAGGTGTCTCCTTTACCCCAGTCCTTCTCATCTTCTGACTTTGAGGTGGTTGTATTGGCAGCCCAGCTGCCACCTGGAAGGTTTGACTTCAGAAACATTAATAGGCCATTAGTGGATCTTACCTCTCCTTTACAGAAGTAGGTTTCCAAACCAATAGAAAGACCAAAATAATGTTACCATTTTATGGATTTTGAAGTTGAGTCACAGGTGCTTTAATTACCAAAATGTATTTTGACTTTGCATCACTTTTTCTATTTTTAAATATATCCTTCAATTACCAGAACTGGCCTTGAAATCCATTCAAAACTGGAAATGCTCTTCAGGACAAAATGCACGTTCTTTCTTTTATGTCAGGAACCTTAAGAGTCTATCATTATATTGATTTTAAAAAGCAAACAGTCTGCAGTTCCATAGTGTGGTTACTGAATAGGCTCCACTTTTCATCCAGAATGACCAGGCTTTAATGAAAAACTACCTTTGGCTTCTGTTTCTTAGTTGGTGGCAATACCGACCACTCCGAGTCAGTGATTCACTAATAATGTCTCCATTACAATAATTCAGAGAGCAGCAGGAGAGAGAAGTGCTGAGGGCACTTGTGGAGAGGAAAGGGAGGAAACGGGCTGGCAGAAGCAGCAACGCTCCTATTGAGCGATTCAAATGTGTATTTGAAATAATTACAGGAAAAATACACATTGTAATAAAATGCTGCCCTTTGATGAAGCTGCACTGTGGTTTCACAGGTGGCTTTACACACTTGTTGAATTTCAAAAAGACCTCAGTCTTCACACCCACAGTGTGCGACCTTGGATACATTGGAACTCCAAGTGGGAATAAAAAGTTAGCTAGTCTTTGTATAGTACTATTTAATTTCTTATTTAACTACCTTATCTTCATGATTTATTGTTTTGATTTTTTGCTTGTCCACAAAGTAAATAGTTTTCAAATGTACTGAATGCTCTGCTTACGTAGAAATTATCTTATTTTTCTTAAGTGTTTGTCTTGTGTGCCACATTCGTTTGAATTTTAGACCTGACAATAGCCATGTTTAATACTGGGATCTTTAAACCAATCTATTATTAGTTGAAAAGATACTGTGATTATCAGTTTCACAAAACAGGTGTCAAGTTAATCTTTCTCTTGATGACAAAACTTTATTCAATTATTCAAATTCAGTAATATTTTGATGTGATTGTTTTGACTTAGAAATTAGGAGGAAACTTTCTGATCAGCTGTGTGGGTAATTAGATCTGGTGTTTACGTGAAAGAAAGTAATTTCTCTGTGACAACCACTTTGATAGAGAAAGGGAGGAGGAATATGCAGTTGAAATCTCTTTATAGAGCACCAATAAAATGGGATACTTCTAAACCTATTAGTTCAGCTTCAGTGAAGCCATGAATATGTTCTGTGGAAGTTTTGCAGAAATCTGCCTGCTCTACAAGGAGTTCTTGGTTCCTTTTCCTGCACATCTCCCTGATTTTCCATTCCTGCAGCTTCCGCTGCAGCTCCTGCCTGGGAGTCCCCAGAAGCAATTCACTTTTGCTGATTATTTATTTAGGTTATGAGAAAAAAAAATATTTTTCACTGTGGTGGGTTCAGATTTTGAGTAGTTTAGGTTTTCTTCTGGCTTCATCAGCACACTGGTTTGAGGCTGGGGAGCTGGAATTGCAGAGAGCTGTCTGCCTCCCTGGGTTGGTGATTCTCAGTTCCACTGCTCTGATCCTGAACGTGTTGCTGTCATTCTGCTCAGAGTCGTTATACACGTCAAAACATCTCTCCTAATAGAATCTCTCATGTTATGTCTCTCTGAGTGCAATTATAATCTTGATGCCTTTAACATCCTTGGTTCATTATTGCTTTCCTCTGTGCAATAAAGGCAATTGTATTTTCCCTCAAGTCTGCTGCAAGGGTTCTAGTGGAGTGGCTAAGGAGATATCCATGTTTGTTATATTGTTAAAATGAGTCCTTCCTAAAGTGCAGCTGTTAAAATAACAAACATTAGTGTTAGAGTTGACTAGAGAATGGCAATTCAATTGAGGCAATATCTAAGATATTTGAATTGGAAATAAACCCCAAATATTTAGAGCGCTTACAAAATTTTGTCTTGAGTGCAAGCTCCAGATATGAATTGCACAGCCATTTATATGTTGTATTTCTGTGTTTCCCCTCAGGCTGTGTGGTTGCAGTAATTTGGATAAGTTTGGGTACAAGACAGTTGCAGTAGCACAAGTAACGGGGGAAGTTGCCTGACTGAGCATCGGGACCTGTTTGACTGTTGAAGGAGGCGGGTGTGGAACCAAGTTCTTAGCTTGTGGTAGTTGTTTTCTGTGCATTTGAGGAGTGTGTGTATAAAACAAATGGGTAAGACAGAGAGAAGGCCACAGTTTATAGATCAGCCTTGAGAATTGTCGGGTGAGGCTTTCAGGTTTCCTGGTTTTCCCCCCTCTCTTGAGCAGTCAGGTGTTGGGCTGCATGGCCGTGTGAATCAACACTGAGTTTTCATGCAAAGCTTTGCACAGAAAGGGTGAAAGATGATATTCATTTTGGTATCCTGATTTTTTTTGTACCAACCCAGGACTGCTCATGTTCAGCATTTCCATTCCTCCTCCACTCTGGGACTTGTTATCGATCACTGTTTCCATTAACTAATTCCCTGCTTTTGAGTTATGTTCCTCTATCCCCAGGGCATGGCTCTGTAAGATCATCATTTGCCCCAAATGATGATCTTACAAACACTAGGCTAGTGCACTGTCCTGTGTGTTTTCTTGGGCTACACTGTCAAGATCATTACACAGTGTGAGTTAAATATTCTTCCAAGTGCCTGGGAAATGTTCAAATCCCAGTGCAGAACTTTCCACAGGCTGTGAAATCTCTGTGCACTCACTGAACTCTCTCTGCATATGAATATGCAGCTTAAAAATGATGCTTTGTACAAACATGCAAATGGGATTAATGACTGTGGTTCATTACTGGCTATTGGTTGCAATTAGGCATCACTGGACCACCATTCGGGGATGATAATGGATTTGAAACGACTTATCCACCACTTTGCATTTCAGAGGAACTGTGACACTGGATTATTGTTGTTAATATAGGTCATAAATCTGTTCTGTACATGGAATTCATGTGTCTGAACTCCTTCCAAACTACATTTTTCCCTACTTCAACAGCCCTTCATTAAAATTCGAGGGTTTGGAGTCATTCCAATGGAGGAAAAATGACCCGTGCTGGATGGGATGGGTGTTGAGATGAAGTATCACACAGTAATAGCACACTGTTTAATGTATGTTATGGGTATTGATTGGTAGTGTGCATGATTTTATGTGGGCTAAATACATTCTTTTAAAAATATAATAGTGTATAGAAGACTTTAACTTACATTGGCATTGTTTGAGGCAGAGTATTGGAATGGTACAGAATAGATGCCATTTCCAGAAAATATGGTAGTTTTGCAATGTTTTCTCATTATATTTGATTTCAGGTAAAAAATTATTTCTCATGAAGTTAATGGAGGACAATTTACTTGGCAGTATCATACAGGATGGTGGCACAACTGGACCCAGAAACACATTCAGCATAAGCAGCTTTCATAATTGTTGGAGGTATCACTGGCCAGGCTCCCGTGAGCTCCCTGCTTCAAACTGGATGCCAGGATGCTCCTCGCCCAGGCTAAATGGGTGTATAATTTTGTCATGGGATGCTGGACATGCACCGGCAGAAAGCTTTTAGAAAAGGCATCATATTTTTTTAATTAAAAAAATTTTTAAAAAGGTAATAATTCATTGCTCTCTCAATCTTATCTATAGTGCCTGCTGTCCTGCTGACATGCATTTTGCTACATCTAATCTCCAAGTATTGTAACTAGTTTATCTTTTTCTTTTAATTTTTATTCCTTACCTGGTACACTTCCAAAGCCTCCTAAAAGGCAATTTTATGTGTACTAAAAATTACCTTCTACCAGGTGCCTAAATGATTTTAGAATCTCATTTAACTACTTCTAAATACATTACATGATGGCAACTAACTCATTTTTTATACTTTCAAGAGACTGGCCTGCAGTGACTGGTAACACACTCTGTTTTTGGGGGGAGTACCAAGCTAGTCTTAGAAGGGTGTTGGTTTTGAATGGGACAGGCCTGACTGTGCTCGGTGTGGTTTGTAACCCCCATTGGGGCCATCCTTGTGGAAATAAAAGATCATTAGGATGATCCTGAATGTAGAACTACAAGCTGTGTTTAGAGTGGGCCAAAACCTTGGAAAAAAATGGATATTTGTGCACTGGGACAGAGATGAGCAGGTAAGAGAAGTGAGAAGGGCAGCAGGTGACATGGGATTTGTGTACGGTTGGATACAGCAGCTTCTGTTGCCAGTACTCAGATCAGAAAGGGAAAACTGTTTAAAATGTGGAGGACTTTTTAAGCTGAAACTTGTTTATGAATTACTTGAGTTTGTTGTCTGAAAATTCATGTATGCCATACTGTCACACTTTTTGGTAGTAGGAGCATGTTATATTTAAATTTTTGCAGATGCGAAACAGTCACTCTAGAAGTGCAAAGTAGCCTTAAGGAAGTTTTAATCAAGAAGGTGAACTTCATTAAAACAAAACATTACTCTTTTTATGATGCCTAGTCCTGGTGTCTGTCTATCCAGAAGCAGTGACAAGTGGTGCTGTGCCAAAAACCTGCTTTATTGTTTTTCCCTCGCTGTCACAGCCAGGCAGCACCGCAGGGGGGAAACAGTTATCCTGGCATGGGTCAATGTGTGAGCATGAAATATGATAAAAAGATCTAGCAATTAGGTAATGTAGAATGAAAAATTACCTGGAGTTTTGCACTTGGCATACTACACATTGACAGTTCTGAAGATTTGCAGCCAACAGCCTTATGTCACAGGTTTTTGCAGGATGGTTGCATTTTGCTTCTCCAACAAAAAGCCATGTACCCATGTGCCACCCACCATCTGCTAGTTGCTGTTGTGCTTCCTGGCTTTGGAACGTCTTCCTTGGTTTGTAGAATGTTTACAATTGATGTTGCATTTTTGAAATTAATTTTTTTCTTTTTTTTTTTTTTTTTTTTTTTTTTTTTTTTTTTTTTTTGAAAAAAAAAAAAATTTTTTTTTTTTTTTTTTTTTTTTTTTTGCTCAGCTTTGATGATAGATGAGAAAAGAAAAAGTATTTTTTGTATTTTTGCTACTGGGTGTTCCAGCATTCACCTTCTGTATAAATGACATTTTATGTCTATTAATAAAATGAGTAAAATTGGGTTTAAGATTATCCTGGAGGATGAAACATATTACAATGACTGCATAAAATGGGTCTTAGACACATAGTCCATGAGGATAATTACAGCAAGGCCCAAAAGAACAGACACCAAAAGAACTATGGGTTTTTAATAAGAAGTGTCACTGTAAATAATTAATGAGTCTCAGAACTCCAGCAACAAAATAGTGAACTATATCTCAGGTCTGTTTCAAGGTTACAAAATCTCTTAGAAACAAAATCTTTGCTGCTGAGTGTTTTGTTCAAATACAGACTCAGAACATAAGGGTGGCTCCATATGCCAAATTTTTCTGGACCATTGTCCTGTCCCCAGCAGTGAGTACCAGGGGGTGCCTGGGAATGGCTAAGAATAGGAAAGGCATTTCTGAGGTTTTGTCTTAGTACCCTCCTGGACTCTACCTTTTATTCCCCAGCATCTTGAGCCAGATGCAGTTTCCATGTAATCCTTGGTGTATTCCTCTTGCAGAACTTTGTCCCATCTTTGTACCCACAGAGACTTGGATCCACATCATCCTTTATAGAGGAACTGTGCCAGTCTCCTGCCTGGTGTGGAAAAAAATACCTGTTGTCTTTTCAACAATTTTAATGGGAACTTTTTTAATAATGTGCTGACCCCAGCATTTTTTAAATTCAGCCCAATTTTCACCTTGTCTGGTGAGAAGAAAATGAGGGGCTGTGACAAATATGCACCATGGCAAAGCAGGAGAATAAAGCAGAGTTACAATGACTGCAGAGCTGAACTGATGTTTGGTAATTCCATCCCTTGCATTGTTTTCAGTAGCAAAGGAAAAAGGGAGTGTTTAAATACAGCTCTCATAAGCAGAGGTGGGACTCCGTTGGTAAGTGTATGCTTTCCTAAGTGTTTTTAATCTTGTTTTCAAGAAAAATGAAGCTTACAAGGATGTATTTCCCCTCCACCCCCATTTCATGTTCCTTATCCCTCTTCCGTGCTCTCTAATGACTTTTAACTTGCTAATGACTTTTAACAGGCTAATTCTGGCAAAATGAAGAGAAAAGTCTAAAGGATCAGTCAATTCCTGGTATATTTATTTAGTCAACAGCTAAGATGATATGAAACAAGGAGGCAAAAGATGCTTCTGTAAGCATTCAGTCTTCATTAGTTCTGTTTTTTGTGGAATAGTTCAGTTTTTCCAGGCATTTCCTTCCTATATCTTTCCTCTTTGATTTAGCATAAAATTTCAGCAAAATTTAAGTAATCTTTAACAGTATTTGAAGTTCTTGCCTTGTACTTTGCTATGTTTAGGGTTTACCTCTGCTGATACTGCAAATAATATAGAAGCTTTTAGGATTTTGCTTTAGAATAATTGC
>NW_016690329.1:176261-193462 GCF_001604755.1 Lepidothrix coronata
TGGAAGGGACCCACAAGGATCATCAAGTCCAACTCCTGGCCCTGCACAGCACCATCCCCATATATATATGTGTGTGTGTTGATCTCATCAACATATAAATATCTCCAAGGTGGGTGCCAAGAGGATGATGCCAGACTCTTTTCAGTGGTGCCCAACAACAGGACAAGGAGCAATGGCCATAAACTAAACCCCAACAAGCTCCACCTCAACATGAGGAAGAGCTTCTGCACGTTGGGGGTGGCAGAGCACTGGGACAGGCTGCCTAGGGAGGTCATGGAATCTCCCTCTCTGGAGGTTGTAATGGATCTAATGACCCAGATGGCTGTATCATTTGTTTTGGCTAAGGCAAAATGACAATCTTTGTAAATTTTGAAGGATGGGACATGTGGTCCTGCTGTGAAGCAGAAGAGCTTTCTAGCTCAGTGTTCCTCAGCAGCTTCACAAGTAACCTGAGCACTCCCCTGGAGCAGCTCGAGGTTCAGATCCAAGTCCATCATCCAGAAATATTTAAGCCAGGTGCAATATTTGAAGCTGCCTTGCCTGTTGGTGTTACAATTGATATATTTGCAGGGGAGCACTACAGGGGTAGCTGTTGCCTTCATTTGACTGGTATTCCAGAAAGGTGATCAGTCACCTGAAATGTTGTAAAATGACTCTGTGCCAAAGGCTCATGTTGTTGCTGAATATGAATTTGAATTATTGATATATCTACAACTTGGGAAGTGTTAATGGAGAGACATCTTGTAGTGAGAACAGTGAAGTTGGAAGAAGCGAGAATGTATAAAGAAAGGAAATATTGTGTGTGTGTGTGTGTTTAGAATATGAGGGAGGGAGTATTTAAGGCTTGAGAAGTTGATGTTCCATCCCCTTTTCTGGAATGCAGAATTCTTGTTTCCAAAGTTTTTCCTGCTCTAATTGTCTCTGGAAGGGCAGTTCACAGCATCAGTTAGGAATACCTGAAGTCAGCTGAAAGGTAGAACTTTATGTGTATTTAGTATTTTAAAAAATGGTCTATCCATGTTTCATCCCTTCTAGTGCTTTGGTCTGCTAGAAAGTGTAAACAAAAAACCCCTCAAACAGACCAAGCAAGACAGTACAAACCAAACTGGTGGAGTCCACAGAGCACTGCACACAAAAGTGCTGTTACTTTCCTTACAAAAGTGCCAAATTTCTAAAAGATGGCAAAGTTATTTGCATGTATGTGAATGTGTTTCAAGTTACAGAAGAAGGTAGGATTTACCTTTTTCTTGTCTCCTAATATGTTGTCTGGTTCGTTGATTTGTTTGTTAAAAAACAATTAAAGTGTTTTATTTTGCTCTGAGTTAGATATACACACTGCACAGGATGAGCTGGAGCTTTCCCTGTTAGCAATCAATCTTAAATTCAAAAGGAGATTATATATGTAGCTGCTGGTATATATGAGCTTCTGATGTCATATGTTTTTAATCTAAAAATCAGTCTGCATTTTGTTTGAAAATCAGTCATGAAATAGAGGACTGTGTGGGTACCACAGACTGTTAAACCGACAGCCTAAATCATTAAAAACCACTGCTTTTCCTGATATATTTGTTTTTCTCCCCAACATGATCTTATACAGAACAATAGTACAGTAAAAAAACGTTGGAACTATGGGGAACAAAACATTAGCTCAGAATTTGGAGTGTTTCTTTTATCTCCCAGGACTGAAAAAAGGCCTCGAATCAGAAAAAGTATGTAATTATTGATCAGCTATTAAGTAGATAGGATTTTTTTTCTAATAGCAGAATTTTGATTTAGATGTCTGACTTGGCTTGACACAGCACTTTTTTGTTCATTATGTGGTTTGAAAACTACTGTGTGGTGAGGATTTCCTCACTGCTAAACAGCCTCAGTGCTAAAACAGCTCTGACAGCCATCATTCCCATGAGTACCATTGGTGCTTCCCAGAAAAGCTGGCATTAATTCCTACATGCTTAACTGCAGAGCCTCAGCTGATGCAACTCCCCTTTCTTTGGTCAAGTGATGCTTTCTTATGCTCAGGGAATGTTGGGGAGCTTCTCTTGCAGGGCTTGGGGCATCTGGGCCTGCTCTTCCCGAGTGTTTTTGACCTTCCTCCCACTATCAGTCTGTCCCTCAAAACTTTTTCCTGTACAAGCTGTGCTTTTGTTTTCAATCCCCCCTTTTTTCTCCTTTGATCTGTAAGGAGTGCTAAACCTCATTTGTTACTCCTTCCCCTATTGCAGATTGCCAAATTGAATCCATTTGAACTACCTTCCTGCTCATATCTGTTCTCTGAAAGATTTTCATCACTGCCTGGATGGCATATTCTTGAAATTCAGCCCAAGGAACCAGTGCTTCATGTAGCATTTTGGGGATTATATATTAAAAAATGTATAAGCCATAAATCTCTCCTTGTGATTCACAACAGTGGCAGTACATGTTTCCCTCTGAATCAATTGCAGATTTCATCAGTCCCACTTTATACCTGCCTCCGAATTTGTTTTAAGCTCTTATTTCATAAATGTATAAGGGGTATGATAATTTGTCATTTCTCTAATTTTATCTGTCTCCAGAAGTGAGATCTAGCTTGAGTTATTAAAAGTGCAAGTGTTTCATTAACAAAAGCACATTTATTCCAAGCAGCTTTACAAAATTAGGGTCTCCCTCAAACCCCTACTCAGACTTCAAACCTTTATGCTCTGGGATACGTGACAAAAGCTTCAGAATTACTCCTGTGCAACATTAAAATTTTTGAGAGATTAATCTCTCAAAGCTTTGTCTTAGGCATGGGGGTGTAACTGCCTTAATGAAGATTATAATGATATTTTCATAAAAATTAGCAGTCTAAACCATAAGTGTTAAAAATAGTCAAAAACTTAGGTAGGTGATCTTTCATAATGTCAAGTTCCCCCCTAAGATCTATCAGGTAAATGATGCACATATTTCAAGCTGTCATAGTAGCTACTTTTACCAAGCAATTTGGTGGACATCTACTGGAAAAGGAGGAGAGGAAGAATATAAAAAAGAAGGTTTGACACCACAGGTCCCAGACCCTTTTTTCCCTTCTTTTTTTTTTTTCCCCCCCTCTTTTTTTCTTATGAACTGCAACAGTGAACTGAATATCTCAGAGTATATTCTTGAAGTTTTACAGTAGCGCTTAGAATCAACCCTTGAGCTGTTTTCACTTCCCACACTTTTATATCCAGGGATGTGGGAGAAGGGTTTCTACTGCCTGTGATAGCACCTTTGCCATTATTCAAAGAAAACCAGAGTTTATGGGATCCTAAAGGCAAGGTCATCTTACTGACGTTGCTGAGATAACAGCAGAAATTGGTCTGAAAACCTACAGTTTAAATACTTTTGACCTGTATTTTTGTGTATTATCCGCACACTTTTTTCCTGTTTTTTGTTTTTGTTTATTAAACACGATTGAAAACCTGCAATATTCCTGGGAGGGCTGCATTAACTTTTTTTCCAGTATTTTATAGGAATTTGGGCTGAAGGCGCTCCAGATGGATTGATCTAACTTTTATATTGGGAAGGCTGATAGAAATTATATTAAGAAGCAAAATGACAGGATACTTGGATACATTTATTGCAGTGCAGCCCGGGGGGGGGGTATCGGCATGGCTTTGGAAATTAAGCCTCAGAAATTGGCTGGGGGTTCTCCAAAGGGCTGGCTGAGCATTTGATCAAGGGAGATTCATGAATTTCATACACTTGGATTTGCAGTAAATTCTTCTGGAGGTCGTTCTACAAAAACTCCCCAGGAATCAAAACTGTCCTGAATAAACCGGAAATTTATCTTGTGAATTGAAAAAGTGGTGAAAGGACAGGAATAAAGTGTCGCTTTCAGAATGGAGAGATGAATTTTTGAGTCCCGTGGGGATCTGTGCTGGGATCTAAGTTAAGACCATCTTGGAAGTTGGGGAAAAGAATGAGGTGGATGAGTTTGCTAATTAGCCAGGACAGGAAAAAGGAGCAAGTGAAGAATTACAGGGAAAGATTCCAGTCTCAACAGGTGACTGGATGGTGAAGTGGCAGATGAAAGTCAATGCAGATGAACACAAAGTAAAGCACATAAGAAAAAATGGCCCTAATTGTCCACAGATAAGCATGGGTCTAAACTACTTATCAGTACTGAGGAAAGCAATCCTGGAGCCGCTGTGGTCGGCTTCTTTGTGGTGGGGCCAAAAATGCTGACTGAATTACAAGAGCACAGAATAAACCAGGAAACATTGCTGTGCTGCTGTATCCCTTCCTTGGGTACCTGTTTCTTCAGTTGCAACTGCAAAGGTGCAGAGAGAGATGGTAAATGTGCTCCAAGAGCTGGAATGATGTCTGCGTGAGGAATGAGTCGACAGAGCAGGAATCTTCAGCTTTGCAGTAAAATATAACAGGGCCCTGAAGCGCCACAGTTGATACCACATTTAGAGATGGTGGACGTGTAGTAGATGTTTACTTTTAATCACAGTATTAGAATTAGAAGCATCAAGTGAAATGGAGTAAGGTATTTAAGACCCCAAAATAGCTTTTCACACAATGAGTAATTAAATTCTGGTATTCATTGACATAAGAGATTGTGGGTGCCCAAAGTTTGCATATGTTCAAAAATCAATTACTCGTGGGGAAAAAAACTCCATGGATGTGCTTGTTAAGCACAGAGAAATCCTGAGCCACAGGCTGGGGCTGGGAGAGTTTAATAAGGGTATCACTCCACATACTTGTTTTTATTATGTTCTTTTAATTAAGAATCCTCTACTAGTTGTTATAGAACATGTTACAGGTGAACTTTTAGTCTGAAGCCATATGTTCATGCTTAAAGGAAACAGAATTACACTTATCTGAAGATTTGGTAAAAAAATCTGAGTTAAACTCTGTATTTTTCATTCATGTAATATATCAGTGACCCCAAGAGATAGTAAATGTGTTAAAGTGTTTATGCTGAGTTAGAAGAGACAAAATTGGGATGCTTTTAATAATAATTTACATGTAGAAAGGTATGAATTTGGGAAATAAGAAAATATTCTTCCCTGAATCTGTCTTATTCTGGTTTGAAAGCAGTTCTCTGGACTTAACTTATTTTATTGATAAACTCTAGTGATAAACAGACTACAAAAGGCAGGAAAGTAATTTTTGGAAGCTGTGTTCACTTTCCTGTGGGAGATAGCTCCTTCCTATCTCCTTTCCTTGTCTTTTGATAGTATATTTAATAAGCGACCGCTTCATCTGTGACGTGTCAGAAAACCGTGTCAAGTAAAACCGAGAATGTTTTCAAACACGATTTTTGTTTGTATGTATTTTAACGTAACATCAATTGCTAGTTAACCTGTCTTTCTAAACCGAGGTAAATTATTTTGCTGTGTCCCTTGAGAACATCTTCACCTATGCCCTTGCTGAATTTACCTGTTTTTATTCCCAGTGGCACCCAGCTGGTGACGTCGAGCGGGGACACCACGGTGCGGATCTGGGACCTCTCGAGGCGCGGCTGCATCCTGACCCTGAAGGGACACGCCCGCGCTGTCCAGGGCTGCTCCTGGCATTCCCGGGGGGACTTCGTGGCCTCTGCCTCCATGGACAGCACGAGCAAAATCTGGGATGTTAACAGGTAGGGAGCTCCTGGAGAGTCTGTGTTAGGTAATTGATAACTTCGCTTAATAACCACGGGGTTGTGTTTTAGCTCGATTTAGCATCGATTGGTGGAGTTCACTCGGAGAACACAGATAAATTAAAGAGAGGGCTGGAAAAAACAGACTTTGATGTGGTTTACCAGATAAAGGCTTTAGTAAACAGGGAGATGGGAAGGATTTCAGATAGTGCCAAAATACAAATATTTGCTTTTACTTGGCATCTGTTGTTCTGCGTTGTTGTTTTTTTTTTTTTAAGGTAAGAGCTTTGTGGAACTTAAATATATAATTTAAATAACTGACTAAAACTTTGAGTAAGTTTTCTATGTAGTATTTCTAGCTCCTAAGTATGCAACACACTTTAAGGTTGGCCAAGTGGAAATATAAAGTCACTATATGTGTTTCAGCAAGGTCACTCCTGATTAATAAATCAATGTATACCTTTTTATTATCCAGGCAAATGCATTTTTATGAAGGTGCTTGTAGAATATTAGTATATTCCTGCTTACCAGTTAATTATTAGTTCCTGAACTTTCTTCAATTATATTCAATTTTGGTTAACTTACAACTTAAAGAAATGGAATGGAATTTTTTTTTTCCAAACTGCATCTTCTCAACTCCTGAATTACTTGGGAGTGGTATAACTGGCACCACTTTACTGTACTAGGTCTGATTTTTAACAACTGAATGTCACCAGTCCACAGAGAAGTTTCCAGTCTTACAGGTCTTTTCCCTGGTTCTTTATTATCCAGCCCTAATGGTTTTTTCCATTTGCTATTGGTCTTTTTTTTTCTTTTGCATTTGCACGAGATGAAATAGTCCTTCAAGCTTGTTGGCCACTGCAGGGAAAGAAACTTCACAGAAAAAGCAAGGAAGAATTTCTTCTTTCGTTCCTTTTCCTAAATCCCTCTTGGTCTGCTGCAATTGCAGGGAGCCTTGAGTTGAGATTTTCCAAACTGTTGTAATTCACCCGGACTTTTTGGAGAGCTGATTAAAACTCTGTCAGGTTCAGATTTCCAGTCTTGCTTTAAGATTGTGAATCGAGGAAGCATTAAATACTGTTCAAAACTTTTTTTTCAAAATGGAATAACAAATCTATCCTTTCGTGAATTATTCCAAGTTATTTTGGCTGAGAGCAGTTACTTAAAATGAAAGCTTGAAGCACATATTCAACTTCTATGAAACACAGACAAACCAGTTAAAGTTTGGCAAAGTTCAAGACAGCTGAGAAGTGGGTTTTATAACAGAAATTGTCAGCCAGTTCTGATAACAGATGATGCCTCCACCATTTACTATCAGTAATAAGAATTAATGGTCAGTGTTTTCCTTAGAAATGGAAACACCAGAAATCTAATGTATTGTTGTCTCTTAACCTGTTGCAGTTATTTAATGCCTTGATCATCTTTTATGGCATATTCATGACCTTTAAGAAATAATGGCAAGAATTGCTTTAATTTTATGTCAGAATGGTTTTGAATTTGCATAGACAGAGGTTTTGTTTAGACATTTTAAAATACCTTCTCTAGCAAGGAGGCTTTTGTAGTCAGAGGAATCAAAGCAAACCTTCACCGCCAACCCATGCCTCCCCCTCACAGTCATCAGCAACTCTCATTTTCTACCTCCAGTCTATCTGATCTGCATTCTGCATTTGAATTAAGAGAGTAAGGACACAGCCATGATGTGAAAGGCTAGTTATAGGCACAGAATTATTGCAGCCTGAAGTCCTGCAGAAATCTCGGTGGCTAAAGGCAGCAGGAGGTGACAAAAAATGTGGCACAGTCTGATTAAAATAGGAGTATTCAGAGTACGGAACAAAAAAGCCTCGCTGGGAGTCCTCACTGGTGGGCTTTCAGTCTGCTCCCAGTAAAAACTCGTGTTGGGTTATGTTCCATTACCTCAGTCCAAAAGCCAGTTGAGTTCTGTTTAGCTGATCTGTTGAGATGAATCTGTAGGATGTGCTGTAGGAGTGTGCATGGTATATGCACTTAGTACAGAACAAGTACGGTGGGAACATGAGATGCTCTTGAAGGGCTTCTGTAAAAGGGATTTGATGACAAGACGTGGTTGTTTCAGGCTTAAGACATCCTGCCTGGAGACCTGACTCCAGAACAGTCAGCTGCAACTGGGCCTTATGCCCATGTTGGCTAATTCAAGTGAAAATCAGCCCGTGCAGAATATATGGCCTGATTTGGAAATAAGGGAAAATTCCCGAGATTAATGACGCTCAGATCCTCCACTGGATTGTTAATTTACTGGTGCTTGTATATGGAGATGCTCTACAAAAGAACCTGCAGTGAATTTTGACTTGGCAGTACTAATTGGCTGAGTTTGGCAGCACTGATCCCAGCTGATTCCCGGGGTGTCTCCTGTGAATCCGTTCCGTGCCTGGAGTTCTCCGATCCAGATGAGGCCAGCTGTGCTGGGTACCAGTAAATGTGCATCTCCTCCGGGCTCCTGCAGACTGGGGCTGTACAGCAGCTCAGGAGGGTGGAGCAAGCTTTCCACAAGGGTTTATGATGCCTAGGAAGTTATTTTTCCTCTCATCCCCACAGAATATGTGCTTATCCAGTTGTCATCTGCAGCGTTCTCCCTCTCCAGGTGTCTGCCAGCTGACACGAGCTCTGAACAGGGGACAGAGCACAGGATAGCATATTTGTGGGAGGATAATAATCAGTGATCACAGTTAATCTAGTGATTTTACTCTTTCCACTGACAAGGAATTAAGATTTTATAAATGAGAGCTGTTTCTCTTCCTTAATATTACATATTTGGATGGATGCCTGCTTTCAAATTGGATAGTCCTGGAAAGCAGAAGGTTGGGGGGGGGGGAAAGCAAGATGAATATCAAAGCTATCACTGCCACCTTTCTGAAAGAGCTGTGTTGTAAATAAATGCTACAAATAAAAGTGCATCCATTTCTGTAATGGGTGGCAGTTGTCTTTTTATTTCCAGGCTTTGAAAAAAACCCCTTTTATACATTAGAAATATACTTTTCTATCTATAAATGTTGCTTTTGAAAAATATATAGCATTCTCTGTAGTTGTAAATTTGGTATCAAGAAACTGGGGAGGCTGTTTGCTATCTTTTAGCACCAAAACCCAAAGTGCAACTTTCACAATCATCACAAGATGCAACATCTCTTAAATTGGAAAAGGTTGCCAACAGTTTCAATAAATTACGTAATTCTTTGGCAATGATAAGAAAATTCTACCTACTAAATATTTGAATTTTGTTTTCTTAGAAGGTGAAACTACATCTGGTCTTTTTATTATTTTCTTTTGCTATGGGTAATATTCACAAATGTTTTTCTTTTGTGTGTCAATCACACATCAAGGCACAGGTGACATTCCTGACAGGAGGATAACATCAGGTAGCTTTGTAGTTAACCTCTTTGTTCTCCTGGACAACTTATGTGCCTTCTGTTTAAAGAGACAATCTGAGTTTAACAAACAAAACAGAAAACAAACAAATATCCAAGCACCTTCCTTCTTCCTGGAAGAGACAGGCACAGGCTGAGACACAGCCATGATCCAAGTTACTGAAGGATTTGAGGGAGTCTGAGTTCTGGTGTTGGAATGTCTTGATGCTTTCTGCTGGGAGAGTTGGCCACTGCTAAAGGACATTGAAAGCAAATGGCATAACGCTGGGGAGGCGAGGGCAGGGAAGGAAGATAACTAAGAAGATAACTAATGTGCCTGCTATAGTTAGAAAAACTATAAAAAACCCAAAACAAACCAGCAAAACAGAGACATATCTGCTCTTCTCAAAGTTAGCCCAACTGCTTTAATGGTTATGGGAATCAACCTGAAGCTGGGGAAGAATTTGGGAGAGGATTTTCTCCAGGAGCACAGCCCAGGTTGCAGACACACAGCCAGCTGTGTTCGTAGCTCAGCAGGCAGCTCCAGGGCTGTTTTCTCAGGCTGTAAATTCAGGACTGTCAAAGTCATTTTGGCAGGATTAATTTCAATTATCCGACGGTAAATATCATCAGAGATTTACAGCCTGATCTCTGATATGCAAATCAAGCTGAGCATCATGTATCTCGTGTAAACACAGGCAGTTGTTTAGTTTTGCAAACATATGCTGTACACTGTATGTTAAATGCAAACATTGTTATTTATGCTTTGAGCTTAAGAAATTATTTGCGGCAAAGTCAGAACATTTAGAATTTTTTTTCCTCCAGTTGATCCATTATACAGTCATTAGAGCAGTTCTTCATTTTTGCCTGCTTTCTTTCAATAGTGCAAAATACAGGAAATTAGGCCACAGAGAAATGCAATTGTGCTGTCCTGTAACAGACCTCAGGGTGAAGAAATGTTTGTGAATTGGAGCTGTTGCTGCTTTCTGTTTGCTGTTTTATAATCCATCATTTATTTGTTTTGCTTTTCACTCAACATGACAATTTTTGTGTGGTTCCTGGAAGTTTCTCCCGTACTCAAATTATATTTTAAAATTCTAAAATATGGATTTACATCAATCTCCAGTCATTACTAGTATCCGTTAGGGGATTTGTTCAGGTGCAAATTTTAAAAGTAACTAATCTGTCACGATTACTGTTAATTATCCTGCACAACCCCTAAGATAGTATCTTGTTAGTAAGGCATTAATATAGTCTCTTATTTATATACACGAAAATAATTGTTGACACCTTTTGCTTTTCTACAACAAGACTTGGAATTTTCACTTCTTTACCAAAATGTCATATATATATGACATTAATTCCTAGTTTGTTTGAATAATTCCTTCTTTTCTCTTAAACCTCCACTAAATTTCTGTCATAACTTCTCTCCATTCGGTAACTGCTGTTTATAGTTTTGTTTCTTCTCACAAGAAGCATTTTAATTTTGGGAAATTTAGGGTTAGTGCTTACTTTGAAGACATCAAGGAGGGATGGAATTTGTTTCATGAGAAGCCCCTGCTCAGCTCTAGCTTTCCTTGGAATGATACCATCAATGATGGTACTGCATGTTTACTTTATTACACATCTTGGTCGTGTGTAGTGCAAAACATGCTGAAGTTTATTTTAAGCTGCTGTTGTATTTTGAGGTGGATTTTTTTTTTGCTTCATTCTCAATGAAGTAATTATTTAATGTTGCTTGAGTTGCCAAGTTGACTAGTCAAGCCATTTGCCTTGTACCATCAGAGCAGTGTGAAAAGGCTGGAGTTCAGCCTGGCTTCTCCTGGCATCCTTGACACTCATACTCTGATTCTTTTTCTTCCTTTTCCCTTATGCAATGGACAGCTTTTAAATGAAATATTTACTATCAGATGTGTAGTCATTTTTCACCATGCCAAAGGCATCCATACCAGGATCCTGTAACATCTCCTTGGAAGAAACTCGTAAATATTGTCAAAGTCAAAAATGGAGCTATGCTTTCACATTTGGAATTGGAATGAGGGTGTGTAACCAGTCCTTGTCCAAATACCCCTTTTCAGGTGACACTTGTCTGACTCACTTCTCAGTGGGACAGAAGCCACAAGCTCTTCTGGCCACATACCATGTTTAATTGATTCCAGTAAAAGTGAAGCTAATCTATTTTCAGAAAAGACAAATGTCCTCCAGGAAATTAGGAGGCAAGTAGAAGAACTCAGAGGAAATGTGGCAGGACCATCTTTGGGTAGTTTGTAATGTGTCTCCTGACAGCACAGCAGGAAATGCTTGCCATTTTGATAAAGGAGAATTCCCTTTGGAATCCTCTGAGGAGTGCTGGAGAGACAAGCTGCTATTAATCCCTCAAATCCAAATGAGGCCCATGCCCAAGTCTCCACATTTCTAAGTATGCTACGGTTCCATAACACATTTTTCAGGACCGAGAAAATCTAAAACCTGGTCGTTGTAATTCCCAGAGAGCCAATTGTAAAAATCAATTTGAAGATGTGAATTATCAGGGAAAAAAATGATATCCAAAGCGTAGGTATTCAGTTAAGGGGAAAATAGAGCTAAATACTGAAAAAGAGGAATCTCAAAGTACAAAACTTTACAGGAAGTGTAGCTTGAATGCTGTGTTGTAAACTTGAAATTTAGTCGTGTTAGAGTTCGTATGAGACAACAGGGGTCAGTAATGAGAAATATTTAATATGGTCACAGATTTATAGTCAAAAAAGCCAGAGAAATCTTACCTAATTCCCATGGAATGCCTGAACTGGGCAAGTCATACCACTGTCTACTTTTGGTGAAACTAAACAAAGAGGTGAAGGGTTTTACTGGAGCCCATAGGGTGAGTTACAGCTGAAGCCATTGGTAAAACTTTCTGTTCTTTGGTAACATTAAAAAAATGTCAAAATTAGTTGTCTTCAAATGTTCCTACTGGGTGAGAAGAGTAGGATTTTCAGTAGTAATGTGGATTCATGGGAAACAGATGTTTCTGTGATTATTAATCACATTGTTAAATGTGACAGGAGCTGTGTAGCTTCTGCTGCAATGTTTGTACTGGTGGCCCTTGGCTGCAGGTCTGGATAAATCCACGTTCTCTGTGGCTTTTGCAAGAACTGTCCATGGCAATTTAGCCTGTACATAACAAGCATATTTGAATTTCTTAGTGGTTAGAGGGATTTTTTTTTTTTTAATCCTAAGAATATTATGACTTTTTTTCCAAAAGCATTGAATAGACAGAAATATAAGTGTTTTGCTTTCTGGTTTCTGCTACTGGTCTTGAACTGCACAGCACAGTTTTTGATTAATGGAGAGGGAAGAAAAAAAAATCAAGTTACTACTTTATTTTTTTAAAACTAAAGTGATGAATGGAGCTGCTTTCTAAAATGTCTGAGTCCTGTAGGTATTTCTAGTAGGCTTACCTGAACTCTACAGTTGTTATCTACATAAGATTTCCATCTTCTTTTATGGAAAGATAGTGGAGAAAGTTGCACTTGATTGACATGAAAGGATGTATCCCTTTCTTATCTCAGAAATTTCCTTGTTTGATAATTTTAACATCTAATATGGCTTGGAAAAACATATTAGATGCAATTGGGGATTTTATGTTCTAGTTGTCCTCTGTCAGCCCAGGGCTGCACAGATTTCCTAAATTATGTCTAGTTGGCTGAGAGATTCCCCTTGGACAGCAGTTGCTTTATTTAAGTGCTGAGGTAGAGTGACCTGGAAGTTGGACAGTTTTCTCCTTGGTTTACCTCACTCATCAAAGTGCCTCCTAGATTCCCTGACAGCTAATTCGGGAGCAGGAGGAATGATGAAGGTAATGCTTAGGCTTCCTTCCATCAAATCCCAACCAGAGCAGCTGGCAGGTGCAGAAAGCTCAGTCCACTCGGATCGTGTGTGATGCAGGAGTCTCAGGTCTTGGATTTTTCCCTCTTTGACAAGGTGCAAGTTGAATTCCTTGTCTTATTTGCAAGTGTGCAGGTACTGTAACTATGGCTCCTGCAGAATGTTATTCAGATCTTGACAGGGTGTTTCCACCGCCCTACATTCAGTATTCAAATGCAGAGGATCAGCACTGTAGACATGCAGCACAATTCAAGTATAGTTTTTCACTCCAAATCCAGGCTCATTATCTTCTCTTCCCTTCATGCTACAGTCACTCGTTACTGGCAGGCTTTTCTTTACCTCACCTGCTCTCCTAGAAATAGTCTTACAGTATCTCAACCAAACCAAAACCGAATTGTACCACCAGAGTAATTCGTACAGCAGTGAGAGCTGTCAAATATTATTACAGAATTCAGGGAAGACAACAGTTCATTAAAATGATGAATTTCTGTCATCACAACCATATCCTGTCAGTACCAGTTAGTGCAACTATTACACACACAGTCTGTGATCCATGTTAAAGTGCAGCACTGTTACCCAAAATCACAGTGTGCTGCAGCACAAGTGATTGCAGGTTGTTCCCCTGTTTGTGTCCCCAGTGAATTAACCAGAACAGGAATACATCTTACTACTCACAAGCAGCACTACTCTGACAGGCACATGGTGAATGGTGAACTGTTTGTAGCTGCTGATGTCTTCTGGTTTGAAATCAAATTAATTGGTCATTTGATTTCAAAAGTCTGCTGTAATGGATGCCTTGATATATGTAAATTCCTGTTGTTTGAATTCTTGTCCCCTGGCTCCAGGCAGTCTTCAGAGATGTGTGTGTGTGAGATGCTTTTGGCATGTCTTTTTCTTTTTTCTGCCTTTTTTATAAAAAGAATTTTTTAAAGGGTTCAGATGTTACACAAAACCTCGTATTGAGAGATTCTTCCCTCTCCCCAAGTGCTGTAACTCTGGTTGTCTGGCATGTGTATCCTGTTAAAGCAAACTACATTCATCTTTGATTAGCCTCATCTGGAAAATGAACACAAATCCTTGAACAGTTCTTCCATATAGAAAATGTGCCCTGGGTCTTTTATTGAAGATGGAAGACATTGAATTGTGTTTGTACCTCCTTAAAATGTGAACAAATACTGTTTCCAGCCCAGTAGTGGTTTTCTCTGTGACAGTTTTCAAAAACTTGGGGCTCATTTCTGTCCTAAATCTTAAATTTCCCTAAATGGTTGGACCACATACATATGATACAATTATTTTGGTACCCTGTGTGGATTGAGACAGACCTCAGACTCTTCAGAATAGGCTTTGAGAGCTATAAAGCCCATATCCACATGAGACAAGTGGTTAAGTCTGTGAACTATTTACACATCCAGGCTGAATCCTCTCATGAAAATAAGGGAGGGTTGCCTTAGTGGAGGTGAAGATCAAGATGAAGAAAACAAAAATGTTGGCACTTTCCCTTCTGCACTTCAATATTCAGCATAGGTTTTCTGATGTGAATTGAGACACATCACACAAACCCCTTGTTCTAGGATGACCAATATCTTTCCCAGCTAGGAATCAATTCACCATCTGCAAGACAATTTTTATGCATCTATTTACTGAACTCAGAGCCTGCAAAGGCCTGTGTGTCTGTGGGAAACCTATTAAATATGTATTGGAATTATCCACTTGATGCAAAACCAATGAATTTCTTTATATTTTAGTGTCTCTTTCAAACCCATTTCTGTCACCCAAACAAACATTCTAGATAATGGAATCTTAATATTGAGACTGCGGTAAAATGTCAACAAAATTTGTGAATTATTTAATACAGAGCAGACAGTCCTGGGGCGTTTGTGTTGCATAAAGGGCATGTGAGTTGGCTGCATGCTGTGAGCATGGCTGAAGTTCTGCTGCTATCCCTCCTCTGAAATTCAAAGAAAGGAGTAAAAATACTGTATGTGATCTACTGCAGTTACGTTCTGCCATTTTAAAAGCCCTTTTTGTAGCTTTTTATTTTAATGTCAGAGTTTGTTTCACAGTAATATAGATCTGAGCTAAGTGTGTTTGGCAGGTTAAGATGAAGATAAGGGTTTGAGGACAGAATATGCAATGCTAGGTGGGAAGTAGCAGCTGGCTCTGCAGGTAGAAAAAACCTTAATTCTAAGTGTGTCAGCCTTTTAAGTGATCCATATCAGGTTATCAGTCATGGCTAGACAATACTTTGATTACATATTCAGCACCTTCAGCAATAGTGTAAACTAAGCTTTGCTATGTGCAACTGAAGATTTTAGTAGACTTGCTTGATATATATGTGTCAACAAGATAAGGTGATGTCACAACTTTTAGAATTGCAATGCTGGTATTAAAATCCTGTCAAGTACTGATATGTTGGTTATCAAATACACCAGTCAGGCTTTTGGGACTAGAATTTGAAATCCTGATTACTGAGGTTCTCTTCAACAGGCTGTGGAAGAGTTCAGGTGCCTATGTGTGTAAGGTGAACAGCTTTTGCATTTGCAAGTTTGGGAAGAAAATGAGGATAAGATCATCCCACCTCAAGGACATCCTTCCTTCTCCTACTCTGAAGTGTCCACTCCTCAGAGAAATTGCTGCATTTTCCAGTCCCCTTGTATTGAAAACTTGCCCATTGTTAGGAGTGGATTGGATGCCCCAAACTGGTCTGATTTTCTATCAGACTGAGGGCAGATTCATTTTCAAACAATCAAGGTGCACACTTCTCAAATTCATTTTAAGTCTATTTATATTGCAAATGATTGGATATTGTTTCCATTAATGCTCACGATTGAGTAATTTGCTGATGAAATTAAAGTCTTTTTAAATTAATTACTAAATAAAGCAAAGGACTCTCTCCCCTTGAGATACATATTGAGATCTATAAAAGGAGGGAACTAAACCAGTACTCTCATAGTTTCTGCATGTGTTTCGAGTTAATCTTTCCCTCCAGCAGTTGGCAAAGGGAAATCCAGCCCTTTCCCAGCTCTGTCTGGGGGGAGTGGGGATGGTGTAGAATGTAAAAATGGGCTTGTAAGAAAATAGCAGATCAAAGTGGTGGGAGGTATCCTTGGGAATTTAGCTCTCCATATTCTTTGTTTGAGTGGGTTTCCTGCTGAAAACACGTTTCCAATCCCATGGTTTGCTGCACTGATCTCAACAAACATGCACCTGTAGCTTCAGTCAGTAGGCCAGGCTTTTTATTCTTCACTCCAGCAGCTGCTTGTTAGAAAACCTCGAATGATATTGTTTTTGTTGTGGCTCCGTGTTTAAGAGCACAGCAAATCCATTATTCATAATACCTTCCCAAGTTCACAAAGCCATTGAATAGCGCTGCATAACTCCTTAAAGCTGCCACCCACTCAAATCCATTTTATTTGGACAAATAAAGAAACTCTGCGCTGAAGAAAACCAATTTGAAAACACACTGAAATTCATTTTCCTCACTTAAATATTAAAGTGCTTATATTTATTGCGTTTCAGCCTTGTTGTACTGTTTTCAGAAAGGATTTGCTCATTTAATAGGCCTGAAGAAGTTTCAGTAAATTTAGAAAGTGGAAGAAAATAAACTAACATACGACGAGGGTAACACTGCATTTTATGCAGTGAATCTGCACGCTGGAGATTAAACCCATCCATTAATATCCTGTGTAATTGCATGATGCTAATTCACAATACACAGTCCTGGCCCAGGCTCTCCTGGTTCTCTGCACTGTTGCAACTGACTGTACAGTCAAACAAAAAATATTTTTATTTCAAAAATAACAAGGACTGAAGTTCCTGGTTTGCAGTACAGTAATAAATAAGGAGAGGTCTCTAACATTCACTTGCCATTCCATTTTTGAATCTGAGACCATAGGTTTTTCTTCATCTGTCTTCTTTGATAAAGGCATTTTCTCTTCTGTATCAGAAAACATTAAGACAGTTTCTGATAGGACCATTCATGGTGTGTAGATGGTTTTGGGGCCCAGTGCATGTGTATGGGATGTTCAGGGAGCAGAGCTGGCAGAACTCCCTTTACATGTGCATTGGACAGTGTGAGCTACCCATGCTGCTTACAGGAGCCTTCCTCCAGATGGGCTGGGATTAAAGATAGAAAAGAAATATATTAAAAATATTTTTTTTAAAAAATTCATTAAAAATAAATTAAGAAGGTGGTGAAATTAGATTATGAAGATCTGGTACTGCTTTTACTATCCTGTGTAGAATGTTATCACTTCAAAGCTAGACCAGCAAATGGATTCTGAGGTAAACTAATGATGGAGTTCTTGTTTGGAGTTTTAGGGGGTAAAGGAGATTTGTTGGGTTTGGTTTTTTTGTTTGGTTGGTTGGTTGGT